>NC_057811.1:406137984-406190323 GCF_018294505.1 Triticum aestivum | reverse complement strand
GACTCCATCTCTCTCTCTCTCTCACACACACACAGACAAACTAAGACTCCATCTCTCTCTCTCTCTCCTCACACACACACACACACCCGCACACACACTAAGACTCCATCTCACACACACATGCTCTAGGCGGAGCATTTGTTCCTACCACCCTTCATCCAACCTTACCCGTATGATAAACAATCACCTTTATTTACTTGCATAACATGGACAAATTCCACTTTACTTTAGTAGTCAGCAAACTTATCATCTGTACCCTTATAAAAAAGGAGTTGGCGGTGATGGTGTGCCTGCCATCTTGTAATATAGACCGTATGATCTATATCTGAGGATAGAAAGCAAACTATGATAATTTTACAAAAGATACCCGCACCTCTCTCCACATCATTATCTCCGGCAACCTCATTGCTCAGCAATTAAAAAAGGAATAAGTCTCTGGAACAATCTAGCATGCATGGTGGCCGCTGCCGCCTGCCGGCGCCGTCCATCCCCATGCCTCCGCCCATTCCGACCACCAGTCACCACCACGCTCCACTCCTCCTCGCCTTATCTCTCATCTTTCATTTTTTCAATCACATTCTCGAGATACCGGTTTTCCGATAAAATTCTCGAGATATCATTAGTTTTTACACATGGGATTACTCCTGCATGGTCAATCACAACAGGTGTTCTGTAAAAAAATGCATATTGATGTTCCGTGCAATGCACGAGAATCTTGCTTGTAATTATATAACGCAAATCACGAGCAGGAAGTGACATTTTTTTGACACAACCACGTTAACATGGGCACGTAAATCACTAGCTAAAGTAAATACCATTATACTTATATCCCGATGCAAAAGGTTAAGTACATGTCTGAAGAGTAGAGTCGCACACACGCACTCTGTCTCTCAGAATCTCTCTCACACACACACCAGTTACGTGACGCCCACTTAAGGACACACATATGTTACAATTTGTGCACCCGCGGGTACACGTGATTCTGCGCATTTATTTAAGCCGGAAGGTGAACCCAAACAGTAGCTGCATTCATTCCCCTCCCGCCGCCTCTTCTCTGGTCGCCGTCGCCCGGTAGCTATGGGCCGGCCGAAGGTAACAACATACGCCATACTCCCGCCGGAGCGGCGCTTTAATATGGAAATTTTAGTGGTCATGCATGCATCTTTTTGTGCTAGCACTCCTATATAAGGGTTGACCGGCCGCTTCCCGCGGACGTGCGCGGGCGGTGGAAGAGGAAGGAGAAGGGAAGCGGGCTGTGGAGTAACGTTTTCTACCACAATTTCTTAGGAAACTGAGTGCAATAATTGAGTAGCTTTGCAAACTACCAGTACTACACCTGAAATGGTTCAAAACCTATACTCCCTTGCCAGCGCACGCTTCCCGCGTGAAACATTCAGCATCGCCCTGGAGCGTCAGTGCCGCATTAATGCCCGGCCAGAGCGGAGGTGACCTCTGACTGGCGCTGGCTTTGATGTGGCGCAACGGCCGAGAGAGCGCCGCTTCCCGGTGCACGCGACTGCTCCGCGTCGAGACTGGCCATAGGCCCTGTTTGGATCCATGGGTTAGAGTTAGTTTGAGCTAGTTGCGGTTCAAAGAGCCCTAAAGTATCCAAGCATGAGGGTTTAAATTGGAGCAAGTTGCACCGAACCCACCAAAAAAAACTATCCCACCCAAGAGGTGCTAACTGGAGATAGTTCTCATTGGGACCACTGAAAAATCACTTTTCTCTCTCCATGAAGTGCATTTATTGTCAATCTAACCCTGTCACCCAACACCTCTTTGGCTACAGTTAGTTCAGGGTTAGTCATGAGTTAGTCTAACCTCTAGCTAAGTTAGAGTATCAAACAGGAGCAGTATAGGACATGCAAGTTGCTCAAAGCATACAGGCAAATTCGTACATTAAAGGATTTTTTTCTTTTTGAAAACGGAACGTGAAAGGAATTTTTTTAGAATGCTCTTGGCATGTCGCTAACATGTCATAGTTAACCGACCTCAATAGACGACAGAAACGCCAGCCCGCCGCACTTTGATAGAGACGAGGAGGGAGAAGCGATACAGGCTGCTGGATTACTAGAGATAGGTGTCGCACGGAAGCCAAGAAATATGGTGATAGCGTGGGTTAGCCATGTACTAGTATGATGTAACTACATTGGGCTGCCGTGTTTCATACTCTTCCAGTCCACTGTGGAGATGATTGGTTAATTTTATATCGCTGAATAATATTAAATATTATGAGTGCAGACGCTCCACCACAAGGTTCCTTCCTCCTTCTCGGTCGTCCAGAATCTATGTTCTTCCACTCTATTTTTTTACGTGAGCTTTGTTCATCCTTTTGCCAACACGCGAGACATCTAGCATCAAGGTGCACGTGTTATGCAAGGATCGTTCCATCTATATGAAGAACACGTGGGACTGGAACTACGAGACGGACATGTACCCAGGAGTGGACGTATGAACCTGGGTAATGTAGCGCAGTACGTGAAGTAGAAAGGCACAAATGGTATGAACATGCGTGGCATATAGGGTGTGTTTTGTTGCGTTCTCGTCTCAGCATAGTTGTTCCCTCTTCATGCATGCTCAACTCAACACCCCTCTTCATGCATGCTCTCTTCATGCATGCTTCTAGTGTATTTGTGCTAAACTAGTGTGGACTCATGCACCCTCCATACACTCTACCAAACACCCAAAAGTAGGTCGAGAAGGGAACTCTTGGGCGGCATTTGTCTCTTACTACGTACGACCACTAAATGTTGTACGTGCAATGCACGGTGATGTTATGGAGTACGTGCCTAAGAACTCTACTACTACTATATTAGTTGGAGGCACATATTAACTTTTATATTTGTTTACGTGTATGCCCCGAGACCTTCCAACTAGACGTGTCTTTCTCTCCAGGTCGCACTTTGTATCGTTCATACCACTAAGTACTACTACGTGTGGTCTCCGAACCAGAAGTGGAAGAAGTGGAGACGCTCTACCACGCTGTTTTTTTACGCTGGGCTCTACCACGCTGTTCATGTCCCACTCCTTTCGCTGACGTGTGGGACATCCAGCACGTGCCGTGTTTGGCACCTTTCGTCGTAAGAGTTGAAACACTAGCATTCATCAGAAATAGAAAATAATTATAAATCGGCAGTGATACTTTTTTTGCGAACCAATCAGAAGTGATACTATACCACGCGGTTTCCTTGCTCCTCGATATCGGAAAGATACTTCCGTTCGCTAACATGTGGGACCTCGACCATCCTGGTCCACTTGCCATGCACGCAGAACTTCAAGGGAGAGTCACCCAGGTCGTCGCGCCGCAGTAACAATGACTAATGAGCCGTCAAATCACAGGCCCACTTCCCACTTTGAAGTTGCTCGGACGAAGGACCATCATGACTTCGTTGAATTCCGCTTCTTGAAGAAAACTACTGTACCAGCAGTACTGCTAGCTACAGTAGTTACTCCAACAGAGGCCTCCTTTCGTTCATAGGATAGGAATATGAAAATCATAGGAACTGAGATGACATGCATCTCAATTCCTATAGAGAAAGAGATGCCATTTGATGCTTAGGATAGGAATTTTTCCATTTAGTCTAGGCTAATGTACTGGTAATTTGCTCTAGAAACTACAGTAGTAACTAGTAGTATTGGTACATGCTCGTACTTACACACAGATACACACACACTAACTACTAGTACTACTACTTCTCACATGCTGGCCAGACGCTGTCGTTCTCCTTCCCGGCTTTGTCGGCGACACCCCACCGTGCTTGGATCTCCGCCGACCTCTCCGCAGCAGCGCGTGCATCCTTTTCTTTCTTGCGGCGGCGGGCCTCTCTTTTCTTGAGTGCTGTCTGACTTTTCCTCTCCCTCTACGCGACTTTGGCCGCCTCTTGCTCTACCGCCCATTCGGCCTTGGCATCTTCAAATTCCTCCCACATAGTTGTGAGGTCGCGAGCGACGATGAACTCGGCACGGCGGGATGCCATCGCTTCCCTACCATTTTGTGTGCGGTCGTGGGCGGCGAGGAACTTGGCGCGGCGGGATGCCATCGCTGCCTTACCGGTTAGTGTGCGGTGCGGTGGCATGAACGACGCTTGGTGAGAGCTGTGGGGTGGAGTGGCCGGACAACCGTATAGTGCATTGGTTTGTCAAGAGCTCAAGGACAGAAGACGAAGCAATTTGGATTCCCCTTCAATCCTAGTCATTTATTACCGAGTAAAATGCATTGGCGGTCATCGAACTTGTCTTGATAGCTCACTTTGATCATTGTATACGAGATATGGTGATTATACGGTCACTGGCTCAGCGTATAGCTTCGTATTTTTCTGGTTGACCAGTCAAATAGTCCGCATGCGCCTCATCAGCTCGTGTTCTTTATCTATCTACGCGGGCCTACCTGTCAATCGAGAAAGAAATACTGTAAAAACCAAAATTATGCGTATGTGGGGAATCAAACCACGGACTCGTCGCTGCAACGCACCCTCGTCAGCCAAATGAAAATGAAATACTTCGCGTCAGACACTCACGCTCATGCTGTCAAAGCATGCTAATGCATGCACGTCGCCCTCTAAATCAAAGTCCTGCTCATGGCGCAACGAAAACGGTGAGCCCATCACCTGCGCACCCCGACGGTGCCTGACATTACTGTTTAGACGTTTGATGGAGGCCTACGCGAACGCCGAGCATGTATTCACCTGGCTCAACACCAACGGTCATACTCGGACCGCCTTGCTCATGTATATCGTCCATCACAACGACAATCTATAAAACAGCCTAAGCTAGAGAGGGTACTATGGTAGTATGGTACGGAGTATGTACTATCGTGAGCGACCGATCTTAGTGCCACTGCACACCGAAACCCCTTCCATCGCTAGCGCGCGCTTCCCGCCTGAAACGGTCACCGTCTCTCCAGAATGTCAATGCCGCATTCACCAGACTTAACTGCAGGTGCAATTGGTGTGTCACTGACATGCGGGCCAGATGCCCGTTGGGCCCACATGTCAGTAACCCAAACGCATCTGCAGTTAAGTCAGTGAAGCAGCGTCCGCATTCACGTCTGACAAACCTACTCCGGCGCAAGTTGTCCATCCATCTGCCGCGGCTCATTGCCATTCGCCCGCTATATTAACTTGAGCCCCAGCTCCCAGCCATAGCCAAAGACCCACACTTATTCTCCTCCAGTCCCTTCCTTCTGTCGGCACCACTTCAACCATGGCCTCCTGGCGCTCCGAAGCTCTCTTGGACGTATTGTCACAGGAGCAGACGAGGGACATCGGCGGCTCTGCTCCGGGCGCGCTCCAAAGCTCTCTTCGACATACTGTCGCGGAGCAAATGAAGGAGATCGCCGGCACCACCCCCCGGCCGCCCTCCACTGCCACGACCACGAAGCCGGCGCGCGTGCGCGGGCGCAGCCGACAGTGAGGAAGAGTAGTACAAGGTAGGTCGCCGCCACTCTGGTCCAGGGAAGGCCACCGCTACTCCACTCAGTCGACGCCAAGCTTGGTGGGGTAAACATCGGCGGCCGATTAGCCGCTTGACGGCGACGTGGAGGCAGAAATCTTCAGAATCTTGTGCTCCGGAGGAGGAGGTTATCGAGGCGGATGAGGAGGAGGCAAAGGCAATGGCCGGCTTTCTCGGGTTCATGGCCGGACATGGTGGTCGGGCGCCGGCGATCGTTTAGACTAGGTTTATAGTAGGTTTTAGTACGGTTTGTGCGAAATATGTAATGAATTTCGTCCAGTTTCTAGGAAAAGTTTTCAATATGTAATGAATTTCATCCGGTTAATTTGAAATTTGCTTTGTTTGCACGAATTTCGTCCGGTTAGTTCATATAGTTGTCGAAAGGTATGCGGGCAGCATCAGATGGCATCCATCAGTGTCCTCGGACAGATGCCGGTGTAAATTTGTAGGCCAGCGCTGGAGATGCCCTAACTATCATGCTATAATCGCTAACCATCCTCCATTATTTGGCAGGGAACAGTTATCCCTCGATCAAAATCAGATCCGCAGTGTTTCGCACTCCTCCTGCGTAAGAGTGTAAACTCTTGCTTACATAAAAATGGAGCAAGTGGACGGCACTGTAGCACGTCATATCACTCGAACTAGCCCGCCTAACGAGTGGGAAAGCACCGCCCTCGTCATTTTGTTCTGGATTTCTATCGATCGATCACGCGAAAATGTTACGCTTCGCAAGTTCTAAAGGAAAAGGTGGCACACTTACGACTCGTACGCGTCGCAACCCCGACAGCCCAGCTCGCACGCCGCTCACCAGAGGGGACACACGTTGTCTTGCAATTTCACTGACATGTGGGACCGTAATTGAATAAACCGTCGATAGTCGAAATCTAATCGCTTGGCGGGCGTCGGCTGAGAAGAGAGAAACGGGGGAGGGAGAAGAGATCGTCCGCCCGCCGCGTACGGACTCCAAGAAATATATGGTGATAATGTGAGGTGGGCCATGCTGGAGTCCGGACCGCTTCCGTAGCCCGCTCTCACCGCCCTGGCCCCTCAAGATGCCAGCTGTCCACCGCATGCATGCATAGCAAGTAGTACTCCTTATGTGGAGGAGAGAGAGGCATTGACAAAGTCAAGGAGTGGGCTCTGCAAGAGCCCGTCTCTACACGTGCTCCTAGGTATAAAAAAATAATTCTAAAAAAGGCATAAAAAATAATTGTGTCTTAAAAAAGAAAGGTAAAAATCATTTGAGAGGAAATAGATAGAGAGAAAGTGAGAAAAAGCTGTAACCTGGGCATTACATGAGGAAGGAGGGAGTGGTGCACATGCCAAGTTCACTGGGCTGCCGTGTTTCACACTCCTCCGTTGTAACAGTGGAGACAATAGCTTTCATCAAAAATAAACAATGAATACTCGTTGCTCGTCCTCTATATCGGAAAGAATACTTTCATTCGCTGACATGTGGGACGTCGACCATCTTGGTCCACCTGCCATGCACAAAATTATCCTGGTCTACCCCGGTCGTATCGCACGCCCAACCTTTCCCACTGTAAGTTGTTCGGACGAAGGAACCATCATGACTTCGTTGAATTCCGCTTCTTCAAGAAAACTTACCGTACCCGCAATACTGCTACCACACGCGAAGACTGGACGACACTGTACCACGTCATATCACTGAAACCCACACAGCCAAACTAGCCCGCCTAGGTCATCTATTTTGGAACAGAGGGAGTATGTCTCTGCACTGCTATGATTTTGTGTTGCGCGTTCTCTGTACTTTTGCTACGATTTTCCTACCCTATGAACCAAATGAGGCTTGAATGTGTGTCGACTATTGTCTGATCGATTGCTAAGCCTACAATTTTAGGAGCTAGGGCTATTGGTCGATCAACGAGGGATAAGTATAAGCATACCACGAGCTCATCAGCCCCAACGATTCTCTTCGGTGAGTGTTTTGCAAGTACTATAGCTCGCACAGTAGCTAGCCTACTAACACCAAGAATCATCAAACAAGCCCTACTGATATGATAAATAGTTCAAACTTACATCTAAGCATGCCATATATTACATCAAAAGCTGGTGAGGATACATCTGTTTCCATAACTCGGAGAGGGTTCGCATGATTCATCGCCTGATTCACTATCAAACAAAAGTAGCAAGATCCGCCCACACAAGACAGTGCACTAGCCCTAAGATGGTTTGATAACACGCATCGTTCTGGTAATTAAACACAGGGCAATGCAAACTACCCTGAAGGATTAGCGCGACCAACTATTTCTTATCATCGATCTCTCGGGCAATGACCACAGCACGGACAGCGGCATGGGAATCAATTTCTGGGGCGATGTCAACAGGACTGACCGTGACATCGGAATCGATCTCTGGGGCGATGTCCACAGGACTGACCGCGACATCGGAATCGATCTCTGGGGCGATGTCCACAGGATGGACAGCGGCATCGGAATCGATCTCCGGGGCGATGCCAACAGGACGGGCCACGACATCGGAATCATCAAGGACGTCCACCGGCACCTGCACAACCCTAACATATTAGCAAGCACATTGCAAATAATCAAAAACCACAACTATGGTAATAAGCCATTATTTTTTACCTTGTGCAGCTCACCGGGGGATCTTCAAGAAAGGGAAGAAAGGGCTTGAACGAGCGTTCCGGTGAAATGATGGTTGCTTCGTCCAGTCCAACTTGGAGGCCACCTTACCACTGCTGGTAAAGGTGTGGGTTTTGTGATATGACGGGTCATGACGGCCACACCGGGGTGACAGGTGAGTCTCGACTGTAGCACCTCGCTATGATTTGGTGGATGGCACGCGGGCCCGGATGCTTTGAAATGTCCTGCATGTAGATAGAGCGGCTAGTCATATAGGAGTGCTCAATATTGTGCACCGCGACCAAGGCAGAGAGGAAAACGAGAGAACTACGTAATTAATGCATGAGTTTAATTAAGGTAGTTTTGTAAAGTACGAGATACATTCCTCCAATCGCAAAATGCCTTGGTTCATGAGATTTGAGATTTGAGCCCTATAAACCGGAAGGGAGGGAGTACTGCACACGGTGTAGTCTAGTCACTTGTTGAAACCTCTAGAAAGGCAAATACTCCTTTCCGGTTTACAGGGCTATACTACTCCCTCCGTCTAGGTGTGTAAGTCATCTTACAAAAACCAAATAGTCCCAAAACACTTAGGCGCAGTGCATTAACTTCTACCTTGTTTCTTGTTTCTTGACATATCAACCAATAAGAGATGAGAGGTGTGCATGCTTTTAATGACTTGCAATGGCTAGTTCATTGCATGCAATGCTATTAATTAGCAAATAAACATTGGTGACCCCAGGAGGAAATGGTGCAAAGCGCGTGGACCTATGCAGAATGAGTATCAACCAATGGATAATGGAGTTTAATTGTTAAACAATAGCAATTTTGTCTCATGAAAGAGCCTGGCTAGTACTCCAAGGAACCGCACCACGCGAGCGTTCGCAACTACCACGTTCGGGTTGCGCTTGGCTCTTCACCTCTTCGAGAAGACGAACAATGATGTTACTCCTACTTCTACAGTATCGAATCCACTGCTGCATGTCCGTCCACCTCGTGCGGGAGGGATAGCGTGTAGCAAATGCTTCTACTTACTTCTCCTGCCTTTGCGTCTATGATAGGTGGGCTCAACAGGTGGTTGGCCCTCCTGTCATGCAGCCAAAGGCAGGTGTAGTTAAGGCACCGGAGCTCAGTCCGCGAGGGAGAGGGCGTTGTAGTAATCAAATTTCTCGGTCTTGTACGAGTTGACGTGACACATCAAAGCACTGCACTCGATATAAGTCTTTTTACACATTTCAAATGGGCTACTTCGTATGTAGGAGTAGACATATTCTGCTTCGTATGTAGTCACTTGTTGCAATCTCTAAAAAGACTTATATTTGGAAACGGAGGGAGTACAACGCATGCATGCATGCCGTGACTTTCCTTTTGATACTTGCATGTGTTGATTTGATGCACCTTGCCAAATTTTGACTATAAATTTAACTAACCAAATTTTCATGCATGTCACAAAAAATTACGAGGCTGTTTGGATTGTGACTATGTTTGTCTTATGTTGCCACATTATTTTTCCCACACTTGTCACACTTGCCTAACCTGAGTTGCTCAAATTGTTAGACACACTTTGGCTTGCCTAAGGGAATCTTGCCACAATTTTTGTGTCTATGACATGTGTGGTTCACTGCTAATAAAAAAATTCTTGTCTTAGGTGTGGCTTATAAAAAAGACTTATATTTAGGAACGGAGGGAGTAGAAAATATAAATAATAATGCATGTTGGGGCAACCCACGTTTCCGCTAATTTTAGCCGTGGGCTTGTTCAAAAATTTTATGAGGGGGTGGTTGTTCATTTAATGGAGGGACTTGTAGTACCAGGCTTGAACGATACAAAGTGCGACCTGGCACACCGTAAAACCACTTGGAACAAGCGGGTAGCTATCTCAAAAAACAATCAACAACTAAAAGAACCGCGACCTGGCATGTAGTAGTACACAATTTTAAACGATTGTTTTGATGGAGTGAAAAAGGAAAACTACCCCACTACGTATATATAGGCCGGAGCCTCCGTGCTTGCTTGCTAGGGTTGCTGTATCCACACACTCTCATCCTCTCCAGATCTAAACAAGATAGGGGTAGTAACACTGTCTTTCTCCCTTCAAAAAACACTGGCTTTCTATCCTCACCGCTGGTTACAGATCCAGACGTATCCCCCTCCGCCGGTGAAGGGATGGAGGGGCAGCGTTTAGGCCGTCGTCGACAGCGAGGGCGGAGACCCACTGCCGGCCGCACCATTATCTCTGGCCGAGCGCGGGCCCGGGAGGTCCTCCGATCCCTTCGTCGTTGCCTCTGGGGGGGATCCGGCCTCCTGCCGCACACCTATCCACATCCCGACAACCTTCAAGTATATCTTCGTTCGAAACCGCCTTAGCTCTACTTCCCCAGCTCGCTACGTCGCTGCATGTGCATCATTTTCTACCTCTGAGCCCCTCTCGATCGGATGGTCCAATGTCACATATTTTTTTCTTCTGTTGTTAGAGGTAAAGCTACTTCATGGAGTCGAATCTTGTTCTCCCTCCATCCGAAATTACTTGTCATTAAAATGGATGTATCTAGATGTATTTTAGTTCTAGACACATCCATTTTGATGACAAGTAATTCCGGACGGAGGGAGTACTTGGTTCAAACAAGAAATAAAGTGGGGGTGGGGGAATTTAGTATGTACATCGTACTTGGTACAAACAGGAAGGAAAGGGGGTGAAAGTAGTACAGACTGGTCATCCAACCGGTCTCTTGGTCGAAAAGGGAAATATAGGGGTAACGCTGTACATAGTGGTATGACCAGGACTAGATTTGCTATCCACACATAGGAGTAGGTGGCTACAGTGAACAAAAATGGGACCAACCCAGATATGTTTCTTGGATGTTTGTTTCTTGGGGCAACAAACTATGAATCACCACTTTATGCCCCTGTCTACGTACATGGAATTGGACTGCTGGTGCACCCACTCTCCCATGCCCTTATACCAAATATTTAGGCTCCATTCGGAATAAAGGGGTAGAAAACATAGGTCTTGATGAAAATAGAGGAATAGGAAAGGAATGTAGGTATAAAACTATGGAACAGCGAACCGGAGGAAACTCTCAAGAGAATGTGTTCGGATGGACTACGAAATGTACAGATTTGGTTTTTTAGAGTAGCATGCTTGGCAGTATGAGATGCTATTTGTTTATTCAGCTGCATAGTGACTACTCTTGTCCTCACCTCACGTACCACACATAGGTTGATTTTTTTATTCCGGCAACACAGCACAGCAACCTGTCTAACGCATGGCAGCGAGCGCCTGCCTCGGGCTTCCGCCCAAAAAATGAGTAGCGTGTGGATGTTTCTAATCCTATGCAATCAGTACTACCAGACCAGCTTTCCTATGAAACACTATTCACCTTTCCCGTGTTTCGAACGGTTGGAATGGAAATAATACCGTAGGAATTGTGTTCCTACGAAAATCCTGCACCAAACTTGTGAACCGAACGCAACCTTAGCTGTTCTTAATCAAATGTCCCTGGTAAAAATGAAGCCATGCCACTGTTATAGGCCATGACAAGTTTAGCCTAATGTTTTTGCCTCTAATTGTTTGAGACTGTGACTGTTTCCTCTGTGCCTTTTTGTGCAAACAGGGATATCCAATTCACCTGGTTGCTGTTGTGGCCTTTTGGTGCACTGCACAAAACTCTTCTTAAAAGAAGTGACTTTTGTGTTGTTTAACTGGAATGTCAGAATGGAACAGTGGGTTCATTTTGGTGGAACTGCACAAAGGGAGATCTGTGTTCCAATCCTCATCATCCATATTGGCGCCATAACCTTCCTTTAGGTAAGAATGATATTTAATGCATGTGTTCATCTCTATTTTCTGACTGCCATGAGAAAATAATGCTGTTTGTTACTAGTACACTTGTACTCCCTCACTGACAAAACCAATTCTGAATTAGAAGGCCAATCATGTACTTGGTTTCACCAACTGGTGAGGAGAAAGAGAAACAGAGCATGAAGAGGAAGAAGAAGAACAATAAACAGTGCCAAGGCGATCTTGCTGAAGCCAGAGGCCTCAGTCGAGGCCATTCAAGGGCTCCGACAACGACTACCTTACATGTGAGACGATCCTCCAGGGAGCCCTTCCACTTCTGCTATCTCACTTAATTAATTAGAAGTACTTAAGTACCACTAATTTATTACTGCCTAATTTTCCTGTTGGAGTTAAACAAATCTTTAGTAGGACCCTATGCTGAATCATGTACGTGTGTATGTTTGTCTATGGATGTGAATCATGTGGTGGAGCAGGGAGGGAATATTATTAGTGTCATGACATAATAGTGCTATTGTTTTGCATGTAAATTTATTGCCATTGGTTAAATGAGGCAATGTTTTGCGTATTGTCCATCATGAATTTGATGCTACTGTTTGAGTAATATGCTAATGTCTTCCTATCCTTTCTCACTAAGCTAATGAAGGTTTCACCTTGTTCCTACTTGTGCAAACAGGGATCATGTTGTGCCAATCATACATTTTAGCGGAACTACACAAGACAATACAATGAACTGTATCCCAGCCAGTGCTTTAACTCTGGTGGAAGTTCTTGATAATCTTTCGATATAATCTCAGCACTGGTAAACAAGAGTGATTTCAACCATACATTTAAAGGGTATACTATTGTGTGATTCCAGTGAGTGCTTTATCATCTCTTATGGGACTACATGAATAAGCTTTTTTTCTCAGGTTGGTACGGGCCTAGGGCCTTCATCCATATTAGTTTGCTGTCATCTCTATTTGTATCATGCTACTGTCATGAGAAACTCCTTTATCTTTGCACGTTAAAGTTTTGCAACCTATGATAAATGGCAATGCTTTGAGTGTTGAGTTGAGCTAATTGGCACTGATTAAATAAACTAATACCTCTCTTTAAGCAAGACTACTATGTTGCTAACTTTACCCATTAAGATAATGAGGGTGCTTCTATTTGTTAGTGGATGTTTCATCAACTAGTCCCACTATTACAGTAATCTCACTCTCTCAATATATGTGCCAATAGGGATGCTCGATTTTGGTGGAATTGCACAAAAACTTTGGGTGCTTCATTGCCTCGACAGCTTTCGTCCTTTCCTGTCAGTCGCTAATCTCCGCTTGCTTTCTTCCTTTGCTGTCAGTCGCTTGGCTTATCTCGGCTTCCAGTCAAAGGAAATAGTAATTGATATGCTACCTCACATAGGTTGGTACTGCTCTTTATCCTGATTATTGTGCCTGTCATATGTGTTAGTAATTTGGTATTGTGCTACTGTTTGCCGATTTCGTAAAGGAGTAATTTGGAGCCTGAACTGGCAGGAAAATCATTACATCGGGTGATTTCAGTAGAACTGCACAAAATGATCAGATGGACAGGTACTTTGCTGCTGCTATGTACTCCAAAATTCACTCAGACAAGCATCGATGTTGACAAGAAGTGCCTATATTCATTCAAGTATCAACCGGCGTCAACCAATTGTCAAACTCCAAGTATTAGGAGAGTGAACGCCAAAAATATTGCTTGGTGCATAGCCTAGAAAAACGCAGTCCAGTCTTTGGTCCAACTTGTGCCTTTTGGTTATCGGCACATATGGTAGCGAACTATATGGCATGGTGTCTAAAGATTCCAGACAAGTTGGTTGACGCGTATATTCATCTGGCACTTAATCAGTCTACACGCCAAGGATGCTCCATTTCAGTTGAACTGCACAAAAAATTTGGGTGGTTCATTTTCTCAACCGCCTCCTTTCTCGTCTGCAATGTAGAAATTTGGCGAGATACAGGACCAAGATGAGCCAGTAAACTAGTTGGATGAAAGTAGTGGCCAAGTTGCTCAAACCTCCCTCGGCACGAGGCCACTATTTGAGGATAAACCTACAAGCAAAGTTCAGATTGTCTGTACTGCCTCTTATGAACTCGAAAGTTTACTCGTACAAGAACTAATTTTAGCAAGAAGTACCTCCGATTGAACACCATTTACAAGTCTGTACCCTCGGTAATTAAAGTTCATCCATGGATCATATTGGCTGTGATCTCAATCATTTGGATGCATAAACATACTGAACATGTGTATATCTGAATCTTTTTGTGAATTATGTATGAATATTGTCGTGTGATCTATCAATCATTTGGATGCATAGATATGTTGAGCTTGTGTATATATGAATCTTTTGAGTTGTTGATAGTGAATGTTGGCTATGAATATGAACGTGTCGTGTGAACCTGAGTTTGATATGAATGTTTACCTTTTCTGTTGTATTTGTGTGTGAACTTGTTAGTATGCCTACTTTGGGGTATAAAACGCAGGTCTCTTATAAAAGTAATGTTGTGTCCAATTTATGTTTTCCCTTCTAACCACATTATATATATTTATATTATTACTATTATCGTATATTTTATAGAGACTTATATATACATTATAAAAACATCCCACGTGTTATTAACTTATAAAAGTAAATGTTTACCAGAAGTTGGCAAGGAAAATCCTGGTTGTTTTTGACTCACATGCAATGAAAATCCTGATGATTGCGTACAAAAGCTTGCGAAGATTTTAAGGACCAATTTAATAATAACGTGCTCATTATTATTTTGAGCAATAACTCGCTAATTTCTTGATTATATATATAAAAAATGTGCCTCTCCGGTTTATTCTTTGATATTAATTGCTCCTTCTAACATAACATTATATATATAACGAGCCCACCTAATACGTGTATTTCAAGGAAGTGCAAATGGGCTGGGATTTCTTAGAAAATATAAATGGGCCTGATTGACGCGAAATTATTTGTTCACCCAGCCTAGCAAATGGACTGTACATTCTAGAAAACATGGGTTAAATATATGCCACATTTTTGCAGGCTGACATGTGGGCCAATAGGTCGAAGCCTACGCAGTGCGTTGTCAACTTGGTCAACAAATGATTGTGTCATCCACAGCCTTTGGATTTATATCCAACGGCTATCATGCACCTTCAATCTCTCGTCTTCTTCCTCCAGCGTCGCCGGGACCGCCTGGTCCGGCCTCCGGCGGCGAGCGGCTCTGCTTAGCACGCATCGCTGCGAAGCGCTAACCCACCGCCGGCCAGGCTATCCCTCCACCCCTCGACACCTCCTGTTATTCTCCACAGACTACAGCCCCACGCCGCAACAGAACCAGTTATAACCCTTCTCCTCCTCTCAATCTGCGACTCCACTGCCGCGTTTTCCCATCTCCGAGTCATTCCCGTCCGGGGCGTCGCCGTCATCCACCGCCTCGCTGCGTTCGGTGCGGCGTGGTCAACAAACGAGAGTCATCGGAAGAGGACTGTACGTGGAGAGCCTGACGGCTGGGACCCACGAGGTCCATGGTCGCACGCAAGGAAAGTTCCTCCTTATTAAGCTGAAAAAAATGTTTCCTCCACTTGACAGCTGGGACCCACCGGCTGTATCTTCGCACGGAAGGAAGTGCCTCCTTGTTTTGCGAAAAAAATTATTCATCCCGTTGACAGCTGCGACCCGTCGGATTTGGTGACTGACTTGTGGGCCTACTAAGCGGACATGTACGCACGGCTTTGTCAACTTAATCAACAAATGATTCTAGCAGCTGGACCGTTGGATGTTAATCCAACAGCCGTGCTCCTTCTTCAACCTCTATTCTTGCTGCTGTCTCCCGTGGTCGGCATCGGCTGTGCTGCCGCGCACCTGAACCAGTGAAGTTTCCCACTCCTCTGCATCTGCGACTCCACTGCCCCGTATTCCCCATCTCCGGGTCGTTCCAGTCTGGGTGCGCTCGGCACGGTGTGGTCAACGTGGTCAACAACCAAGAGTCATCGAAAGATGACTGTACATGAGAGGCTGACAGTGGGGACGCACCACGCCCATGGACGCATGCATGCAACGGAACGCGGCAAGGTCAACATGGTCAAGGAACGACTTCCATCGGAAGTATACTGTACGTGGAGAGTCTCAGCTGGGTCCACGGCCGCAGCAAGTAAGTGCCTCCTTATTACGCGAAAAATAATGATTCCTCCAACTAACAGCAGGGACCCACTGGACGGGCCACCGTATTTTGCGAAAAAAATGTTTGCCCCCTGACTGCTGGGACCCACCTGACGGGCCACCGTATTTCGCGAAAAAAACGTTCCCCCGCTGTCAGCTCGGACCCACTGGAAGTGCCTCCTTATTACGCACAAAAAAAATGAATACTCCCCCGGCTAGTTGGGACCCACCTTGGTGGGAGGCTGACTTGTGGGCCTACTAAGTTGACGGGGACGAAGGGCTTTGTCAACTTAGTCAATATGAACGATTCTAGCTCCAGTGACCGTACGATGTCCATCCAACGGCCGTAGTGCTTCTTCAACCTCTTGTCTTCTTGCTCCAGCCGCGCAAAGCAGCGCCGGTCGTGCCGCATGCTCCTGCCTCCCATGGCAGGCTGTGCTGCCGCGGAGACCTCACCGCCCCTACTATTCCCACCGCTAGCCAGGCCCTGCGGCGACGGCAGCCTCACACCACAGCCGAACCAGTGAACCCTCGTACTCTTCTCCGCGCAGGCTTCCACTGCCGCGTCTTCTCCGGCTCCGCGTCGTCCCCTTCTTAGGCCTCGCCGTCGTCCACCGCCGTGGTGCTCTCTGCGCGGCGTGGTCAACATGGTCAAGGAACGACTTCCATCGGAAGAGTACTGTGCGTGGAGAGGCTGACAGCTGGGTCCACGGCCACAGCCCAGTTTTTTGTGATTTGCCAAGTAAGACGAGGAGAGCTTTCATTCGGCTGGCCGAGAAAATGGCCCATCAGTAATGAGAAATGGGCTGTACATTTTTAAAACACATCAAACCGGCAATTAGTTTCAAATATCTTTTTTTCATTTCGAGATTTTAAATTACATTAATTTTTATGCGTGGAGAATTTGTTGGATTTTATATTGATATACATTTATTTTTAAAATCAGTTTGAATGTGAGTCGAAATTTTGGGATTAAAAACAGTTCAGACCGCACCGAAATATGCAAAATTTCGTATAATTTTTTAACCGTGGCCGCAATATGGGCTGTAATGCTAACAAAAAGAATATGGGCTCCAAAAAAACCTTAATAATTAGCAAATGGGCTGTAAATTATTAGAAATAATGGCAGATGGGCTGTATGCTGTTTTCCACAGATTTCAGGCTTTCCTAAAAAAAGGTTAACGCACAAGCAGTGACTGTTGGATGGCCATCCAACGGCCGTCATGCTTCTTCAATCTCTGCTCTTCCTTCTCCAGCCGCTCAAACAAGCGCCGGCGGGACTGCCTGCTCCCTCCTCCCCGCGGCCGGCTCTGCTGCCGCGCAGGCCTCACCGCCCCACCGTACTCCCATCGCTGGCCTAGCCATCCCTCTACTCACCCACACCTGCTATTATTCTCCGGCGACGGCAGACGAACCAGTAAACCCTCGTACAGTCGTACTCCCCTCCGCGTGGGAAACAACTGCCGAGTCTTCCCTGCCTCCGTGTCATTCCCTACCTAGGTCTCGCCGTCGTCCATCACCCTGGTGCTCTCGGCGCGGCCTGGTCAACGTGGTCAACGACCGACATGCATCTGAAGTGGACTGTACGTGGAGAGGCCGACAGCTAGGTCCATGGCCGCACGCAAGGAAATGCCTCCTTATTACGCGCAAAATAATTATTCCTCCAACTGACATTAGGGACCCACCGAAAGGGCCTCTGTATTTCGTGAAAAAAACGTTACCGCCGCTAACAGCTCGGACCCACCAGCTATATCTTCGCACGCAAGGAAGTGCCTCCTTATTACGCACAAAAAAATGAATACTCCCCCTGTTAGCTGGGACCCAATATTGTGGCAGGCTGACTTGTGGGCCTACTAAGTTGACGGGGACGGAGGGCTTTGTCAACTTAGTCAATATGCACGATTGTAGCTCCAGTGACCGTACGATGTCCATCCAACGGCCGTAGTGCTTCTTAAACCTCTGGTCTTCTTGCTCCAGCCGCCCAAACCAGCGCCGGTCGTGCCTCGTGCTCCTGCCTCCCGTGGCCGGCTGCGATGCGGCAGAGGCCTCACCGCCCCCTACTACTCCCACCGCTGGCTTGGCCATCCCTCGACTCACCCACACCCCCTGTTATTCTGCGGCGACGGCAGCCTCACACCGCAGCGAACCAGTGAATCCTCGTACTCCTCTACGCGTGGGCATCCACTGCCGCGTCTTCCCCGGCTCCGCGTCGTCCCCTTCCTAGGCCTCGTCGTCGTCCACCGCCCTGGTGCTCTCGGCGCGGCGTGGTCAACGTGGTCAAGGAATGGCTTCCATCGGACGTGGACTGTACGTGGAGAGGCTTACAGCTGGGTCCACGGCCGCAGCAAGGAAGTGCCTCCTTATTACGTGCAAAATAATTATTCCTCCATCTGAAAGCAGGGAACCACCGGACGGGCCACCGTATTTCAAGGAAAAAACATTTGCCCCTGACTGCTGGGACCCACCAGCTACATCTTCGCACGCAAGGAAGTGCGTCCAGGCAAAAAAATGATTCGCCCCCCTGACTGCTGGGACCCACCAGCTACATCTTCGCAGGCAAGGAAGTGCCTGACAGTCGGGACCCACCTGGTCGAAGCGTACGTAGCGTTGTCATTCTGGTCGCGAACATGTACGTACATATATACTGGTGGATGTAGAGGCGCGCACATGTCGTAGTAGAGGCACGCACGTAGCATGTACACGTACATAGAGCGGCCAGGGTGCAAGAAAGAAAATACGGCCACATATGTGTACATACGGGCGGGGTCTCGAACGCCTACTCGCACATACGTACGGCCAGGGCTCGTGTACATGGCTGGGTCGAAACGGAGAAACAGCGTCGTCGTCGTGTTCATGGGGAGGCAACGGAATGCGTCGTGTTCATGGGGAGGCAACGGAATGCGTCGTGTTCATGGGGAGGCAACGGAATGCTTCATGTTCATCGGGAGGCAACGGAACACGTGGGAGCCAACCAGCTGGGTCGGAACGGAATGCGTGGTCGTGTTCATCGGGAGGGCTTGGACGGAACAGGCGATGGAAACGAGGCCCGGCGTACCGCACAACGGAGGAAACGGACCTCCTACATTCGGAACGGGGTCCTGCTGATCGGGAGGGGTCTGGGGTACCGCAAAACGGAGGAAACAGACCTCCTACGGTCGAAACGGGGGTCCTGTTGATCGGGAGGGATGTGGCGTACCGCAAAGCGGACGAAATGGACCTCCTACGGTCGAAACGGGGGTCCTGTTGATCGGGAGGGGTGTGGCATACCGCAAAACGGACGAAACGGACCTCCTACGGTCGAAACAGGGGTCCTGTTCATCGGGAGGAGTGTGGCGTACCGCAAAACGGGACTCCACGGGATACTGTTCATCTCCACCGTCGACCTCCTCCAGCCTCCACGCGCTCCTGTTCATCCTGCCTCCACCGTGCGCTACTCCACCGGCTACTGTTCAACCACCCCTCCACGGGCACCCCTTCACCGTCTACTGTTCATCCAGCCCTCCACACCACGGGGTCCTGTTCAACCACCCCTCCACGGGCACCCCTCCACCGTCTACTGTTCATCCAGCCCTCCACCACACCACGGGGTCCTGTTCATCCAGAGGCAACGCCACCGCTCACTGTTCATCCACCCCCCCGCAACGCTCACTGTTCATCCCAGAGGGAGCATCGATCGGCTTCAGTTAGCAGCAGTAGCGAAGGAATCGCTCGATCGGGTTCAGTTAACAGCCATGGATCGATCGCTCGGGTTCAGTAATGAATCCTGCAGTGCAATAGCTCGGGTTCCGTTAGAGCCCAACGCCTCGCTCGGGTTCAGTTAGAGCCAATGCCTCGCACACACGCGCATACGTGTACGAGAGAAACACGCATCGCTCGGTCCTCGACCTCCCACCGTAACCGGGAACTGCCCGAAATTTTCCTCGCCCTCGCTTCTACCATGGTTTTTTCCGTCATGGATGGCCCAAAGAATGTCATGCAGCTGCGTCTCCGGCCCGCCCAGGACGAAAAGCCCATTTTCTGTCATGATTTTTTGTCATAGACGTAGGAGCCCACCACATCTATGATGATACCGGGTTTTGTCACAATTATCGTCATAGAAGTGTCATATGTATGACAGAAAAAAAATTCGTTCAGCCCAAAATGTCACGGATGTGTCTTTTTTTTGTAGTGCAGACAATCTGAGCACATGCTCACTGGTTGAGCTATTCTCCTCCATCTTGTAGCCATAGAACTTGTTGGAGACTTCGTATCTCTCAACCCGGGTATTTTCTTGAAATATTATCTTCAACTCCTGGAACATCTCATGTGGTTCATGACGTTGAAAACGTCTTTGAAGTCCCGATTCTAAGACGTTTAAGCATGGTGCACTAAACTATCAAGTAGTCATCATATTGAGCTAGCCAAACGTTCATAACATCTGTATCTGCTCCTGCAATAGGTTTGTCACCTAGCGGTGCATCAAGGACATAATTCTTCTGTCCAGCAATGAGGATAATCCTAAGATCACGGATCCAATCCGCATCATTGCTACTAACATCTTTCAACTTAGTTTTCTCTAGGAACATATCAAAAATAAAATAGGGGAGCTAAACGCAAGCTATTGATCTACAATATAGATATGCTAATACTACTAGGACTAAGTTCATGATAAATTAAAGTTCAATTAATCATATTACTTAAGAACTCCCACTTAGATAGACATCCCTCTAATCCTCTAAGTGATCACGTGATCCATATTAACTAAACCATGTCCGATCATCACGTGAGATGGAGTAGTTTCAATGGTGAACATCACTTATGTTGATCATATCCACTATATGATTCACGCTCGACCTTTCGGTCTCCGTGTTTCGAGGCCATATTTGTTATATGCTAGGCTCGTCAAGCTTAACCTGAGTATTCCGCGTGTGCAACTGTTTTGCATCCGTTGTATTTGAACGTAGAGCCTATCACACCCGATCATCACGTGGTGTCTCAGCACGATGAACTTTCGCAACGGTGCATACTCAGGGAGAACAGTTATACTTTGATAATTTAGTGAGGGGTCACCTTATAATGCTATCGTCAATCAAAGAAAGATAAGATGCATAAAAGATAAACATCACATGCAATCAATATAAGTGATATGATATGGCCATCATCATCTTGTGCTTATGATCTCCATCTTCGAAGCACCGTCATGATCACCATCGTCACCGGCGCGACACCTTGGTCTCCATCGTAGCATCGTTGTCGTCTCGCCAATCTTATGCTTCTACGACTATCGCTACCGCTTAGTGATAAAGTAAAGCATTACAGGGCGATTGCATTGCATACAATAAAGCGACAACCATATGGCTCCTGCCAGTTGCCGATAACTCGGTTACAAAACATGATCATCTCATACACTAAATTTAGCTTCATGTCTTGACCATATCACATCACAACATGCCCTGCAAAAACAAGTTAGACGTCCTCTACTTTGTTGTTGCTTGTTTTACGTGGCTGCTACTGGGCTTAGCAAGAACCGTTCTTACCTACGCATCAAAACCACAACGATAGTTTGTCAAATTGGTGTTGTTTTAACATTCGCAAGGACCGGGCGTAGCCATACTCGGTTCAACTAAAGTTGGAGAAACTGACGCCCGCCAGCCACCTCTGTGCAAAGCACGTCGGAAGAACCAGTCTCACGTAAGCGTACGCGTAATGTCGGTCCGGGCCGCTTCATCCAACAATACCGCCGAACCAAAGTATGACATGCTGGTAAGCAGTATGACTTATTGTTAGGGAACGTAGTAATTTCAAAAAAATTCCTACGCACACGCAAGATCATGGTGATGCATAGCAACGAGAGGGGAGAGTGTTGTCCACGTACCCTCGTAGACCGACAGCGGAAGCGTTATCACAACGCGGTTGATGTAGTCGTACGTCTTCACGATCCGACCGATCAAGTACCGAACGCACGACACCTCCGAAGTTCTACACACGTTCAGCTCGATGACGTCCCTCGAACTCCGATCCAGCCGAGTGTTGAGGGAGAGTTTCGTCAGGATGACGGCGTGGTCACGATGATGATGTTCCACCGACGCAGGGCTTTGCCTAAGCTCCGCGACGGTATTATCGAGGTGTAATCTGGTGGAGGGGGGCACCGCACACGGCTAAAATATCGTATATCAAGTGTGTTCTTAGGTGCCCCCTGCCCCCGTATATAAAGGAGCAAGGGGGAGGCCGGCTGCCCTAGGCGCGCCAAGGAGAGAGGGGGAGTCCTCCTCCTAGTAGGAGTTGGACTCCCCTTTCCTAGTCCTACTAGGAAAGAAGGGGGGAAGGAAAGAGAGGGAGAGGGAGAGGGAAAGGGGGCTGCACCCCCCTCTCCTAGTCCAACTAGGATTCCCCTTGGGAGGGGGCGCGCCACCTCATGGCTGCTGCCCTCTCTCTCCCCTCAAGGCCCACTAAGGCCCAATACTTCCCCGGGAGGTTCCGGTAACCCTCCGGCACTCCGGTTTAATCCGAAACTTCTCCGGAACACCTCCGGTGTCCGAATATAGTCGTCCAATATATCAATCTTTACGTCTCGACCATTTCGAGACTCCTCGTCATGTCCGTGATCACATCCGCGAGACTCCGAACAACCTTCGGTACATCAAATCACATAAACTCATAATATAACTGTCATCGTAACTTTAAGCGTGCGGACCCTTTGGGTTCGAGAACTATGTAGACATGTCCGAGACACCTCTCCGGTCAATAACCAATAGCGGGACCTGGATGCCCATATTGGCTCCCACATATTCTACGAAGATCTTTATCGGTCAGACCGCATAACAACATACGTTGTTCCCTTTTTCATCGGTATGTTACTTGCCCGAGATTCGATCGTGGGTATCTCGATACCTAGTTCAATATCGTTACCGGCAAGTCTCTTTACTCGTTCCGTAATACATCATCCCGCAACTAACTCATTAGTCACAATGCTTGCAAGGTTTATAGTGATGTGCATTACCGAGTGGGCCCAGAGATACCTCTCCGACAATCGGAGTGACAAATCCTAATCTCGAAATACGCCAACCCAACAAGTACCTTTGGAGACACCTATAGAGCACCTTTATAATCACCCAGTTACGTTGTGACGTTTGGTAGCACACAAAGTGTTCCTCCGGTAAACGGGAGTTGCATAATTTCATAGTAATAGGAACATGTATAAGTCATGAAGAAAGCAATAGCAACATACTAAACGATCGGGTGCTAAGCTAACGTAATGGGTCATGTCAATCACGTCATTCTCCTAATGAGGTGATCCCGTTAATCAAATGACAACTCATGTCAATGGCTAGGAAACATAACCATCTTTGATTAACGAGCTAGTCAAGTAGAGGCATACTAGTGACACTCTGTTTGTCTATGTATTCACACATGTATTATGTTTCCGGTTAATACAATTCTAGCATGAATAATAAACATTTATCATGATATAAGGAAATATATAATACTTTATTATTGCCTCTAGGGCATATTTCCTTCAGTCTCCCACTTGCACTAGAGTCAATAACCTAGATTACATAGTAATGATTCTTACACCCATGGAGTCTTGGTGCTGATCATGTTTTGCTCGTGGAAGAGGCTTAGTCAACGGGTCTGCTACATTCAGATCCGTATGTATCTTGCAAATTTCTATGTCTCCCACCTGGACTAAATCCCGGATGGAATTGAAGCGTCTTCTGATGTGCTTGGTTCTCTTGTGTAATCTGTATTCCTTTGCTAAGGCAATTGCACCAGTATTATCACAAAAGATTTTCATTGGTCCCGATGTACTAGGTATGACACCTAGGTCGGATATGAACTCCTTCATCCAGACTCCTTCATTCGCTGCTTCCGAAGCAGCTATGTATTCTGCTTCACACGTAGATCCCGCCACGACACTTTGCTTGGAACTGCACCAACTGACAGCTCCACCATTCAATGTAAATACGTATCCGGTTTGCAATTTCGAATCGTCCGGATCAGTGTCAAAGCTTGCATCAACGTAACCCCTTACGATGAGCTCTTTGTCACCTCCATAAACGAGAAACATATCCTTAGTCCTTTTCAGGTATTTCAGGATGTTCTTGACCGCTGTCCAGTGATCCACTCCTGGATTACTTTGGTACCTCCCTGCTAAACTTATAGCAAGGGACACATCAGGTCTGGTACACAACATTGCATACATGATAGAGCCTATGGCTGAAGCATAGGGAACATCTTTCATTTTCTCTCTATCTTCTGCAGTGGTCGGGCATTGAGTCTTACTCAATCTCACACCTTGTAGTACAGGCAAGAACCCTTTCTTTGCTTGATCCATTTTGAACTTCTTCAAAACTTTGTCAAGGTATGTGCTTTGTGAAAGTCCAATTAAGCGTCTTGATCTATCTCTATAGATCTTAATGCCTAATATATATGCAGCTTCACCGAGGTCTTTCATTGAAAAACTCTTATTCAAGTATCCCTTTATGCTATCCAGAAATTCTATATCATTTCCGATTAGTAATATGTCATCCACATATAATATCAGAAATGCTATCGAGCTCCCACTCACTTTCTTGTAAATACAAGCTTCTCCAAAAGTCTGTATAAAACCAAATGCTTTGATCACACTATCAAAGCGTTTATTCCAACTCCGAGAGGCTTGCACCAGTCCATAAATGGATCGCTGGAGCTTGCACACTTTGTTAGCTCCCTTTGGATCGACAAAACCTTCCGGTTGCATCATATACAACTCTTCTTCCAGAAATCCATTCAGGAATGCAGTTTTGACATCCATTTGCCAAATTTCATAATCATAAAATGCGGCAACTGCTAACATAATTCGGACAGACTTAAGCATCGCTACTGGTGAGAAGGTCTCATCGTAGTCAATCCCTTGAACTTGTCGAAAACCTTTCGCAACAAGTCGAGCTTTATAGACAGTAATATTACCCTCAGCGTCAGTCTTCTTCTTGAAGATCCATTTGTTTTCAATGGCTTGTCGACCATCGGGCAAGTCAACCAAAGTCCATACTTTGTTTTCATACATGGATCCCATCTCGGATTTCATGGCTTCAAGCCATTTTGCGGAATCTGGGCTCACCATCGCTTCTTCATAGTTCGTAGGTTCGCCATTGTCTAGTAACATGACCTCCAGAACAGGATTACCGTACCACTCTGGTGCGGATCTTGATCTAGTTGACCTACGAAGTTCAGTAATAACTTGATCTGAAGTTTCATGATCATTATCATTAACTTCCTCACTATTTGGTGTAGGTGTCGCAGAAACTGATTTCTGTGATGATCTACTTTCCAATAAGGGAGCAGGTACAGTTACCTCATCAAGTTCTACTTTCCTCCCACTCACATCTTTCGAGAGAAACTCCTTCTCTAGAAAGGATCCATTCTTAGCAACGAATATCTTGCCTTCGGATCTGTGATAGAAGGTGTACCAAACAGTCTCCTTTGGGTATCCTATAAAGACACATTTCTCCGATTTAGGTTCGAGCTTATCAGGTTGAAGTTTTTTCACATAAGTATCGCAACCCCAAACTTTAAGATACGACAACTTTGGTTTCTTGCCAAACCATAGTTCAAAAGGCGTCGTCTCAATAGATTTCGATGGTGTCCTATTTAGAGTGAATGCAGCCGTCTCTAAAGCATAACCCCAAAACGATAGCGGTAAATCAGTAAGAGACATCATAGATCGCACCATATCTAATAAAGTACGATTACGACGTTCGGACACACCATTACGCTGTGGTGTTCTGGGTGGCGTGAGTTGCGAAACTATTCCGCATTGTTTCAAATGTAGACCAAACTCGTAACTCAAATATTCTCCACCACGACCAGATCGTAGGAATTTAATTTTATTGTTACGATGATTTTCAACTTCAGTCTGAAATTCTTTGAACTTTTCAAATGTTTCAGACTTATGTTTCATTAAGTAGATATACCCATATCTGCTCAAATCATGTGTGAAGGTGAGAAAATAACGATATCCGCTACGAGCCTCAATATTCATCGGACCACATACATCTGTATGTATGATTTCCAACAAATCTGTTGCTCTCTCCATAGTACCGGAGAACGGTGTTTTGGTCATCTTGCCCATAAGGCACGGTTCGCAAGTACCAAGTGATTCAAAATCAAGTGATTCCAAAATTCCATCAGTATGGAGTTTCTTCATGCGCTTTACACCGATATGACCCAAACGGGAGTGCCACAAATAAGTTGCACTGTCATTATTAACTCTGCATCTTTTGGCTTGAACATTATAAATATGTGTATCACTACTATCGAGATTCATTAAAAATAGACCACTCTTCAAGGGTGCATGACCATAAAAGATATTATTCATATAAATAGAACAACCATTATTCTCTGATTTAAATGAATAACCGTCTCGCATTAAACAAGATCCAGATATAATGTTCATGCTCAACGCTATCACCAAATAACAATTATTTAGGTCTAATATTAATCCCGAAGGTAGATGTAGTGGTAGCGTGCCGACGGCGATCACATCGACTTTGGAACCATTTCCCACGCGCATCGTCACCTCGTCCTTAGCCAATCTTCGCTCAATCTGTAGCCCCTGTTTCGAGTTGCAAATTAGCAACAGAACCAGTATCAAATACCCAGGTGCTACTACGAGCATTGGTAAGGTACACATCAATAACATGTATATCACATATACCTTTGTTAACCTTGCCATCCTTCTTTTCCGCCAAATACTATGGGCAGTTCCGCTTCCAGTGGCCAGTCTGCTTACAGTAGAAGCACTCAGTTTCAGGCTTAGGTCCAGACTTGGATTTCTTCGCCTGAACAACAACTTGCTTGTTGTTCTTCTTGAAGTTCCCTTTCTTCTCCCTTTGCCCTTTTTCTTGAAACTAGTGGTTTTACTGACCATCAACACTTGATGCTCCTTTTTGATTTCTACCTCCGCTGCCTTTAGCATTGCGAAGAGCTCGGGAATAGTCTTATTCATCCCTTGCATGTTATAGTTCATCACGAAGCTCTTGTAGCTTGGTGGCAGTGATTGAAGAATTCTGTCAATGACGCAATCATCCGGAAGTTGAACTCCCAGTTGAATCAAGTGATTATTATACCCAGACATTCTGAGTATATGCTCACTGACAGAACTATTCTCTTCCATCTTGCAGCTATAGAACTTATTGGAGACTTCATATCTCTCAATCCGGGCATTTGCTTGAAATATTAACTTCAACTCCTGGAACATCTCATATGCTCCATGACGTTCAAAACGTCGTTGAAGTCCCGGTTCTAAGCCGTAAAGCATGGCACACTGAACTATTGAGTAGTCATCAACTTTGCTTTGCCAGACGTTCATAACTTCTGGCGTAGCTCTTGCAGGAGGCCTAGCACCTAGCGGTGCTTCCAGGACGTAATTCTTCTGTGCAGCAATGAGGATAATCCTCAAGTTACGGACCCAGTCCGTGTAATTGCTACCATCATCTTTCAACTTAGCTTTCTCAAGGAACGCATTAAAATTCAACGGAACAACAGCACGGGCATTTATCTACAATTAACATAGACAAGCAAGATACTATCAAGTACTAAGTTCATGATAAATTTAAGTTCAATTAATCATATTACTTAAGAACTCCCACTTAGATAGACATCTCTCTAATCATCTAAGTGATTACGTGATCCAAAGCAACTAAACCATGTCCGATCATCACGTGAGATGGAGTAGTTTCAATGGTGAACATCACTATGTTGATCATATCTACTATATGATTCACGCTCGACCTTTCGGTCTCTGTGTTCCGAGGCCATATCTGTACATATGCTAGACTCGTCAAGTTTAACCTGAGTATTCAGCGTGTGCAACTGTTTTGCACCCGTTGTATTTGAACGTAGAGCTTATCACACCCGATCATCACGTGGTGTCTTAGCACGAAGAACTTTTGCAACGGTGCATACTCAGGGAGAACACTTTTATCTTGAAATTTTAGTGAGAGATCATCTTATAATGCTACCGTCAATCAAAGCAAGATAAGATGCATAAAGGATTAACATCACATGCAATCAATATAAGTGATATGATATGGCCATCATCATCTTGTGCTTGTGATCTCCATCTCCGAAGCACCGTGCTCGTGATCTCCATCTCCGAAGCACCGTCATGATCACCATCGTCACCGGCTTGACACCTTCATCTCCATCGTAGTATCGTTGTCGTCTCGCCAACTTATTGCTTTTACGACTATCGCTACTGCTTAGTGATAAAGTAAAACTATTACATGGCGATTGCATCTCATACAATAAAGCGACAACCATATGGCTCCTACCAGTTGCCGATAACTCGGTTACAAAACATGATCATCTCATACAACACATTATATCACATCATGTCTTGACCATATCACATCACAACATGCCCTGCAAAAACAAGTTAGACGTCCTCTACTTTGTTGTTGCATGTTTTACGTGGCTGCTACGGGCTTAGCAAGAACAGTTCTTACCTACGCATCAAAACCACAACGATAGTTTGTCAAGTTGGTGCTGTTTTAACCTTCACACGGACCGGGCGTAGCCACACTCGGTTCAACTAAAGTGAGAGAGACAGAGACCCGCCAGTCACCTTTAAGCAACGAGTGCTCCGAACGGTGAAACCAGTCTTGCGTAAGCGTACGCGTAATGTCGGTCTGGGCCGCTTCATCTCACAATACCGCTGAACCAAAGTATGACATGATGGTAAGCAGTATGACTTATATCGCCCACAACTCACTTGTGTTCTACTCTTGCATAGCATACGCATAAAACCAGGCTCGGATGCCACTGTTAGGGAACGTAGTAATTTCAAAAAATTTCCTACGCACACGCAAGATCATGGTGATGCATAGCAACGAGAGGGGAGAGTGTTGTCCACGTACCCTCGTAGACCGACGGCGGAAGCGTTATCACAACGCGGTTGATGTAGTCGTACGTCTTCACGATCCGACCGATCAAGTACCGAACGCACGGCACCTCCGAAGTTCTACACACGTTCAGCTTGATGACGTCCCTCGAACTCCGATACAGACGAGTGTTGAGGGAGAGTTTCGTCAGCACGACGGCGTGGTGACGATGATGATATTCCACCGACGCAGGGCTTCGCCTAAGCTCCGCGACGGTATAATCGAGGTGTAATCTGGTGGAGGGGGGCACCGCACACGGCTAAAATATCGTATATCAAGTGTGTTCTTAGGTGCCCCCTGCCCCCGTATATAAAGGAGCAAGGGGGAGGCTGGCTGCCCTAGGCGCGCCAAGGAGAGAGGGGGAGTCCTCCTCCTAGTAGGAGTTGGACTCCCCTTTCCTAGTCCTACTAGGAAAGAAGCGGGGGAAGGAAAGAGAGTGAGAGGGAGAGGGAAAGGGGGCTGCGCCCCCCTCTCCTAGTCCAACTAGGATTCCCCTTGGGAGGGGGCGTGCCACCTCATGGTTGCTGCCCTCTCTCTCCCCTCAAGGCCCACTAAGGCCCAATACTTCCCCGGGGGGTTCCGGTAACCCTCCGGCACTCCGGTTTAATCCGAAACTTCTCCGGAACAATTCCGGTGTTCGAATATAGTCGTCCAATATATCAATCTTTATGTCTCGGCCATTTCGAGACTCCTCGTCATGTCCGTGATCACATCCGGGACTCCGAACAACCTTCGGTACATCAAATCACATAAACTCATAATATAACTGTCATCGTAACTTTAAGCGTGCGGACCCTTTGGGTTCGAGAACTATGTAGACATGACCGAGACACCTCTCCGGTCAATAACCAATAGCGGCACCTGGATGCCCATATTGGCTCCCACATATTCTACGAAGATCTTTATCGGTCAGACCGCATAACAACATACCTTGTTCCCTTTGTCATCAGTATGTTACTTGCCCGAGATTCGATCGTCGGTATCCCGATACCTAGTTCAATCTCGTTACCGGCAAGTCTCTTTACTTGTTCTGTAATACATCATCCCGAAACTAACTCATTAGTCACAATGCTTGCAAGGCTTATAGTGATGTGCATTACCGAGTGGGCCCAGAGATACCTGTCCGACAATCGGAGTGACAAATCCTAATCTCGAAATACGCCAACCCAACAAGTACCTTTGGAGACACCTGTAGAGCACCTTTATAATCACCCAGTTACGTTGTGACGTTTGATAGCACACAAAGTGTTCCTCCGGTAAACGGGAGTTGCATAATCTCATAGTAATAGGAACATGTATAAGTCATGAAGAAAGAAATAGCAACATACTAAACGATCGGGTGCTAAGCTAACGTAATGGGTCATGTCAATCACGTCATTCTCCTAATGAGGTGATCCTGTTAATCAAATGACAACTCATGTCAATGGCTAGGAAACATAACCATCTTTGATTAACGAGCTAGTCAAGTAGAGGCATACTAGTGACACTCTGTTTGTCTATGTATTCACACATGTATTATGTTTCCGGTTAATACAATTCTAGCATGAATAATAAACATTTATCATGATATAAGGAAATATATAATACTTTATTATTGCCTCTAGGGCATATTTCCTTCACTTATATCGCCCACAACTCACTTGTGTTCTACTCGTGCATATAACATCAACGCATAAAACATGGCTCTGATACCACTGTTTGGGAACGTAGTAATTTCAAAAAAATTCCTACGCACACATAGGATCATGGTGATGCATAGCAACGAGAGGGGAGAGTGTTGTCCATGTACCCTCGTAGACCGAAAGTGGAAGCGTTAGCACAATGCGGTTACCGATCAAGTAACCGAACACACGGCACCTCCGAGTTCAGCACACGTTCAGCCGGATGACGTTCCTCGAACTCCGATCCAGCCGACTGTTGTGTGAGAGTTTCATCAGCACGACGGCGTGGTGATGATAATGATGTTCTATCGATGCAGGGCTTCGCCTAAGCACCGCTACAGTATTATCAAGGTAGACTATGGTGGAGGGGGGCACCGCACACGGCTAAAAGATCAAACAATCAATTGTTGTGTCTCTAGGGTGCCCCCTGCCCCCGTATATAAAGGAGCAAGGGGGAGAGGTGCGGCCGGCCAGGAGGGGCGCGCCAGGAGGAGTCCTACTCCCACCGGGAGTAGGACTCCCTTCCTTTTCCTTGTTGGACCAGGAGTGGAGGGGAAAAGAGGAGGGAGAGAGGAAGGAAAGGGGGGACGCCGCCCCCTCTCCTTGTCCTATTCGGACTAGGGGGATGGGTGTGCGGCCCTGCCCTGGCCGCCTCTCCTCTGTTCCACTAAGGCCCACTATGGCCCATTAAGCCCCCAGGGTGTTCCGGTAACCTCCCGGTACTCCGGTAAAATTCCGATTTCACCCGGAACACTTCCGATATCCAAACATAGGCTTCCAATATATCAATCTTCATGTCTCGACCATTTCGAGACTCCTCGTCATGTCCATGATCACATCCGGGACTCCGAACAACCTTCGGTACATCAAAACATATAAACTCATAATATAACTGTCATCGAAACTTTAAGCGTGCGGACCCTACAGGTTCGAGAACTATGTAGACATGACCGAGACACGTCTCCGGTCAATAACCAATAGCGGAACCTGGATGCTCATATTGGCTCCCACATATTCTACGAAGATCTTTATCGGTCAAACCGCATAGCAACATACGTTGTTCCCATTGTCATCGGTATGTTACTTGCCCGAGATTCGATCGTCGGTATCTCAATATCTAGTTCAGTCTCGTTACTAGCAAGTCTCTTTACTCGTTCCGTAATACATCATCCCGCAGCTAACTCATTAGTTACAATGCATGCAAGGCTTATAGTGATGTGCATTACTGAGTGGGCCGAGAGATACCTCTCCGACAATCAGAGTGATAAATCCTAATCTCGAAATACGCCAACCCAACAAGTACCTTCGGAGACACCTGTAGAGCACCTTTATAATCACCCAGTTACGTTGTGACGTTTGGTAGCACACAAAGTGTTCCTCCGGTAAACGATCGAGTGCTAAGCTAATGGAATGGGTCAAGTCAATCACATCATTCTCCTAATGATGTGATCTCGTTAATCAAATAACAATTCTTTGTCCATGGTTAGGAAACATAACCATCTTTGATTAACAAGCTAGTCAAGTAGAGGCATACTAGTGACACTCTGTTTGTCTATGTATTCACACATGTATTATATTTCCGGTTAATACAATTCTAGCATGAATAATAAACATTGATCATGATATAAGGAAATAAATAATAACTTTATTATTGCCTCTAAGGCATATTTCCTTCATCTTCCTCCGCGGGCATCCCCCTCAGCGACGCAAGAGTGGCCCACCGCGCCTCCACCTGTTGCTCAAGAGAGGCGCTCTAGGCCTGGCGCTCCCACGCGCGTTCCTCCGCAGCTTCGCGGCGGCGGTCAGCCTCATGAGCCTCTTCCAAGGCTCGCGAGCGGGCTTCATGTGCGATCTTGAGGGATGCCTCGGCCTTAGCGTTCTCAAGGTCGCGCTGATAGCGCCCGAGGTTGATGGCCACCCTCAGCTTGTGTCGCTCCTCCACCAGCCGGAGACCTTCGGCCTCAAGGCGCGAGTCAACACCCGCGAGCTCTTCACCAAGTCGGCTCATCGCGCCCATCGCCTCTCGGAAGAGCTCGTGACGAACCATGCTCCGCCCGCACTCAAGCTCGAACGCTCGACCCTCCTCGTCCTCCACCTCGGGGGCTGCAGGCGGGGCACCATGCAGCGCGCCACCCCCCGGCAGGGGGCTGGGGGCTGATGCCGCACCTAGCGCCAGCTCGTCCTCGCGAGGAGACCAAGCCGGCCGAGGCCCGCTGCTTGAAGAGGAGCCAAAGATCGAAGCCAACAAATTGCCGTCCATGACCAGCGGAGGAGTCTTGGGCACGCCTGCCAAGCTCCACGCCAAACCGGGGGGAGGAACGACAAGGCTGCAGGATCATCTCGCCAAGAAGGCGGGAATGCCCCTTTGACCAGCCCTGCTCCAGGGGCCACCAGCGGACTCGGAGCGCTCGTGGCCGGCGGAAGAGTTAAGGAAGAAGGATGCCGTTTCTCAGGAGGCGCGGCCGCCTCGACGGAAGGAGCCCTGAAGAACCGACGTCAGGAGGCGAAAAACAGCACACAAGGAGCAACAGCGGTACGATACTTACACGTCAACAGCGATGTACTTCCTCCGCTTCAGAGGTCCAAAGATGTTGCTGCCGGTGGGAGATCCTTTCCTCTTGTGGAGCTCCTCGAAGTCCACACAAAGACGACCGAAACGCTGGACGTGACGTTCGGTACGTAGCGGGGCCGAAGAAGAGCTCGGAAGAATATCTTTAGGGGTGTCCGGTTGCGGCAAACAGCCAGGCACCGTTTCACCATGACCTCCCGAGGCTCCTGGAGCCTTGGCCTCGGGAGTCGCATGCAACGTCTCCTCAGCAACTGACGCCTCAGGAGGGGAGTGGCAGGCTCCTGAGGACGATGCCCCAGGATCACCACTTAGCACGTGCTCCTCGCACTCGAGTCACCGGCCTCCGCCGGAGCTCGCCTACCTGCACCATCACTTGGGGCGAGCTCAGCATCAAGGGCAAGGAAGGGAACCACAACGACAGGGTTCTCACGAGGCCCCTCCAGGCCGTCCGGCCGCGGCCCCCATTCATCGAAGAGAGGAATGTTCTTTACAAACTCATCCTTGTTCTTGCAGCGGCACAGCAAACAGTTCTTCCCAGGCATTTCGGTTGGAAGAAAGACACCCGTTAGGACCTTGAGCACTATTCGCTACGTCCCAAGGAGGAGCCCGGACTCCTAAAACCTCATGCGGTCCTGGCTGCTGAGGAAGGTCCACATTGGGCGAGAATGGCGCTGAAGTGCAGCGACCCGGCGTTGGACGAATTCCTTCACCACCATCGGTGCAGTTACGCCGCGATCTTTCAGCAACCTCAACCTGAGCCAGATGTGAGCAAGGCCGGGGCTCGCGAGCCGCTGATGGTTCTAGCCAGAGTTAGGAACAGCAGGCCCCAACGGAGCCTGAAGCAAAGGACTGAGCACACCGGCATTGATGAACACCCATCGTATCCGGAATTCGCTCGTGGATGGAGGAAGCTCGAAGTCGATCCCCTTGCCCGCCGTCGTAGCCACGGCCTGGAAGCTCACGCACCCCGAGCATTGTTGAGGGTCGGTCAAGTGCAATGAAATGAAATGGCGGAGGAGAGCCATAGAAGGGGCAATGCCAACCATGGCTTCGCACACAAAGGCGAAGACGGCCAGAAGAGTCACAGATTGAGGGTCGAGATGCAGCATGTGGATTTGATAATGCTCAAGCACAACATTAAAGTAGGCAGAGAAGGGAGGAATCAGACCAGCCCAGAGGGTGTCGATGAAGATCGGGACCTTAGTGGATGCCTGAGCCGTGCGAGTACGGGACGCAGGCCAAGCCACCGTCTTCCCCCACTCGTTGAAGCTGGAAGCAAGCATCGGACGCACCTTGTCCATGGCCTCGTCATTGAGCACCCGAGACCGGCATAGCGCTGGCGTGAAAGACGGAGGCGTAGTTGGCAGAGACAGAGGTTTCTTCCCCTTCTCAGCTTGTTTCAGTGCCATGGCGATGGGGGAGGCAGAGCGCAAGTCAGATTGGAAGGGCGGATCAGGGCCTCGAGGAAGCAGAGAGATTGGAGGAGCCAGGCGTGGGCGAAGGAGGAATAACTGTGTGAGATGCGGGGGCCGCATAGCCAGGAGGATTCAAGGGCAGCGTGGGGAAGCGGAGACGCCCACATCCAATCAACAGCCACGCGTCGACCGAGGCCACAGGCTTTTGGGGCCCACGGTGCTCCGAACTTGACCCTTGGCTTCGCCGCGAAGTCAAGCCCGAGCGCACCTTGGGCCCGGGGGCTACTGTCGGCGTTCTGGGAACGGGGGTCCCCAGACTTGCCTGCGTGCGGCCCACAACGCGGCCAAGCAGCAGGCCGTAGGGCCCATCTTCATCAACAAGGCATCCAAGACCCTCGCGAGGCGGAAGACGCAAGACCTCCTCTGGAGTGGCCTAGCCAGGCAGGCTCACGAGGAGCAGAGATATCAAGGCAAGGCAAATCTCATGAGGCTCTCGTGACATGAGCCATGACGAACGGTACCAGGCGGGTGCCAGGCGGGCGCCAGTGCGTGCACCATCCCTATTTTCTCTTTGGTGCTAAGGAGGCCAGCGCAGGAGAAGAGTACCGAGGCATCAGGCAAAGGTTGCCATATTGGTGCAACAAGACCAAGACCAGGAGGACGGCAAGGCGGAGGTCATCGTGGAGCCCAAGATGGCCTCACCAACAGAGCTTTCACAGGCGAAGACCGCTTTTGTCAGGATAGCTTGTACTAGTTGTCCCCCTTCGAATTTGCCCGCCGTTGTTGGCACCCTTCCCGCTCAATATTTGCGAAGAGGACCAGGGCCTATATAAGTAGAGCTAGCCACCACAGTAGAGGCATCGAATCCTCACGCCACAAGTTCACAAGCACAAGAACATCCCAACCTCAGGAGGTTGTTCTTCCCTTGTACTGTTCATCATCAGCCCAAGAGGCAATCCACCACCACCACACTGGAGTAGGGTATTACACCACAACGGTGGCCCGAACCAGTATATACCTCGTGTATTTCTGTGTTGCGAGTTCGTCGAGTTCGTCCGCGAGATCTTAGCGAGGTAGAGCGTAGAGGGTTTGCCGGAACCCCACATCCGACGAACTCTTTGTGTTCTACTCGTACATATCATCTACGCATAAACCTGGCTCGGGTGCCACTATTAGGAAACGTAGCATGCAATTTAAAAAAATTCCTACACTCACGCAAGATCTATCTAGGAGATCAACGAGAGGGGGAGAGTGTGTCCACGTACCCTCCTAGACCGAAAGCGGAAGCGTTTGACAACACGGTTGATTTAGTGGAACTTCTTCTTGTTGCGACTGATCATGCACTGAACATACGACACCTCCGAGTTCTGCACATGTTCAGCTCGATGACGTCCCTCGAACTCTTGATCTAGCAAATGTCTCGGGGAAGATGAGTTCCGTCAGCACGACGGTGTGGTGACGGTGATGGTGAAGTGTTCCACGCAGGGCTTCACCTAAAGCACTACGAAGATATGAAGGGGGGCGCCGCACACGGCTAACAATTGTTGGTGTGTATTCTAGGCGCCCCTCCCCACGTATATATAAGTGGGAGGGGGAGGGGGATAGCCATGGGGGCCCCAAGTTGGAGGAATCCTACTTGGGGGCCTAGTCAAATTCACCCCCCTTCCTTTTTCACCAGAGGAGAAAGGAAAGAGGAGCGAGGAGAGAAGGAAGGGGGAGGCCGAATCCCTCTGTCGGTGTCAAAACCGGCGGATCTCGGGTAGGGGGTCCCTAACTGTGCGTCTAAGGTCGATGGTAACAAGAGACGGGGGACACGATGTTTACCCAGGTTCGGACCCTCTTGATGGAGGTAACACCCTACTTCTTGCTTGATTGATCTTGATGAATATGAGGATTACAAGAGTTGATCTACCACGAGATCGTAATGGCTAAACCCTAGATGTCTGGCCTATATGATTATGATTGCCTCTACGGACTAAACCCTCCGGTTTATATAGACACCGGAGGGGCCTAGGGTTGTACAGGGTCGGTTTACAGAGGAAGTAATCTTCATATACAAATGCCAAGCTTGCCATCCATGCAAAGGAGAGTCCCATCCGGACACGGGAGGAAGTCTTCTATCTTGTATCCTTATGGCCCATCAGTCCGGCCCACGTCACATAGCCCGGACGCGTGAGGACCCCTTAATCCAGGACTCCCTCAGTAGCCCCTGAACCAGGCTTCAAAGACGATGTGACCGGCGCGCAGATTGTCTTCGGTATTGCAAGGCGGGTTCCTCCTCCGAATACTTCAAAGTAGTCCTCAAACATAGAAAACGTGTCCAGCTCTGCAAAACAAGCTCCACATATAGCCGCAAAGAGTATAATATTTAACAAGTCCCATCTACTGACATCTTCTGTAGTGAGACGCCACGTCTCTGCACGGTCATTATTTTGAACCGTTTTTTAGCCTTCCGCTCCATGTTTCGAGATGCGGTTTCCATTGGCACGTCTTGTCGAAGCAGAGATCGTGTCCCCTTATCACGGGATCCTCATCAATATGGCCGTGGGTAATCCAACCATGTCGTTAGCGATCCCTTGGGAATAGGTGAGCTTTAAGGCCCATGGGGAGGCGTTCGATATCTTTTCGCCTTTATAAAGGGGCATAGATCCGTCTTTCTCCCCCTACGCCTACCTCTTCCTCAGCCTTCCCAATCCCAGGCTCCAACACCCAGGACTTGATTTCTTCCATTGTTACCAGGCCCTCTAGTTATGTCTGGATCCATCTCCCAAGGTACGGGGGAAGCCTCCTCGGTCACCGAGGAAGATATCGCAAAACTTCGGAAGGCGAGGTACCTGACTGTGGAAATCCCCCACAGGCTCCCTACTAAAGGGCAGGTCATCCCCACACCAAAATCCGGCGAGAGGGTTGTATTTATCTCCCACTTCCTCCGTGGGCTAGGGTTCGCTCTTCACCCCTTCGTTCGCGGCCTCATGTTCTATTATGGGCTAGATTTTCACAATCTAGCTCCGGACTCTTTTCTCCACATCTCGGCGTTCGTCGTTGTGTGCGAAGCCTTTCTCCGCATTCCCCTACACTTCGGCCTATGGCTTAAGATTTTCAATGTGAAGACAAAGCTAGTCAATGGGGGACAAGCGGAGTGCGTCGGTGCTATAGTGAGCAAGCTTGCCGACACTATCTGGCCAAAAGGCACCTTCATGGAAACCTCCAACTCATGGCAACAGGAGTGGTTCTATATCACCGAACCCCGCGGCACCAAATGGGCAGCCGCACCTGTGTTCCGATCTGGCCCTCCATTGCGGCTCGTGTCATGGATAAATAAGGGGCTAGACTGGGGATGAGCTGATGAAGTACAGACGCTGCAAAGCCATATCCGGAGTATCCTCGAAAGGGATGTTGGCCTTATAAACGTAATCCAAGTGATGCTAGTCCACCAGATCCTCATGTGCCAGCGACGGCCTCTCTGTATGTGGGAGTTCAATCCGGAAGGACCGTCGACCCTTTAGAAATTCTTCGGCACGACGCAAGAAGGGATGTGGTAACTATTCTTCAAGACTCGAAAGTAGTGGCGGACACATCAGAAGACATCGGTCTCGACTGCAACCATCCGGATACCTCGGTAAGCACCCAATTTCTGAGCGCAACTCGGTTGATTATCCCATGGCGATGTACTGAGAGTTCTATCTTTGACCAGGGCTGGATAAAGAAGGCAAAACGAATTAGGTGTTCAGCTCCACTTCCCGAAGACTCGGCCGATCCTGTGTGGACGAGAATGCTGGTCCCGGTGCCGTATCAAGTGCCAGCACAAGAGGATAAGAAGAAGAGCGAAGAGGCCGAAAGTGGCCTCCACTCTGCAGGTATGTCGGACACTATGTCCGGGGGAGACTGAAGCTCCCTCTCCTAAAGACGAAGGGGAAGGAGAAGGTGATATCCCTTCCCCTCATGGGTGGAAAAGGACTGCATCTGAAGACTTGGAGGTGGAAGCACCCAAGAGAGGGAAGGTATCCCTTCCATATGGTTCAGCTTTCGAAGCCGATGTCGTCGCAAGGCACCTCTCTAGGGACAAGCCCCTTGCCGAATCGTAAGTGAACAAGGATGCTCTGGACATATCCCGTTCTTTTCAGGCTGCAGGGGTAATATTTAAAATATATGCTTGCAGTTTGGCCCACAGTCCACCCCAACAGTCCTCCTCATCAGGGGACTTAACTCCGGGGATGATGGAAAGCGAGACGCCTTCTCATGCTTCCTCGCCTCTTAGGGCGGACGATTTCGAGGTGTCATCTCGAAGAATCTCCCCTGACCATCAAGCGGCGTGGGGGACGATGAAAACAACGCCCGAGGGTGGTACTTCGATCATCAAGGGTCCAGGGGGCGAAGCCCCTGCGGGTGCCAGCAATGAAGGTCCCGAACTATCCGGCTTACAGCCGAAGACAACTCTAGGGTCGAGCCAATGTACCCCTTTGAAGGGACTGCATACTCCCGGAGCAGCCTCCCGGAATCCGGAGGTGCCGGATACTCTGATGAGCACATTACAAAGTGTAGCCATTTCAGAGGAACATCGTACCTTAATGGGTATGATAGTTGAAAGGGTTCTGTCTGCGAGAAGCGGATTGAATGAAGCCTTCATGGGCCTGTTGAGAGGCTTCGAGGTATGCGATGTAATAGCTTAAACTATTTTTACGTGCACAATGCGCCCGTGTACAGATAGTAGCCCCTGAGGCTCTGGTCGACTACCACAAGGAGGCGATCACAGGATCAAAAAGATATGCTCAGGAAGTAACCTAATTAATTTGAACACAGGTTGTTACGTCCATGGCGACCGCCCAAGCTATGGAAGTTGCAGATCTAAAGCAGAAACTTGAGTTAGCGGATGAGGACATCACACTTATTAACAGGCGGCTCGACGAGGCACAAGGTATGTGTTGGGGCAGCTTGTTTATGCATGTATACTAGTATGAGCACGAGGCTGAAAATCATATATTGTGACATGCATAACTGTAGATGATGCTGCCGCGGTTGAGACCCTTAGGGCTGAACTTGCCCGGGCCAAGGAGCAGGCCAGAGTGAGCGACGCAGCTGCCAAGAAGGCGGTTGTGGATTTAAAGGCCGAACAGGCCGCTCAACGCCAGTGCCAGGAGAATATCTACCATGGATTGGGAGCTGAAGGATGCCACGAGTAGGTGCAAATCTCTCGAGGAGGATAACAAAACCAAGGCAGCCAAACTCGACAAGGCCTTACTAGAGGCGAAAAAAGCGCGATCTGAATTTAGATCGGCTCAGGAGGAGATCCGACAGGATGGAGAGATAGCGGATGGTAAGCCCTTTCTTTTACAGACTAAGTTCGGCGACCCAAAGTATGCTCTACTTAACCAAATGTGGAGTTCTCCAGACGCATTCTTGGATCTGCCGAAGAGTGTTTCTGACGCGGCGCAGTTCTTCCAAGCACAGCAAGGACATGCTGCGGAGAGGCTTTTCTGGTGGCAATTCAACGTGGCAAAGCGTCCGACGACGTTGCTGAACGAACAGATGGCCCAGTGGGCCGAGCTACACAAGATGTGCGGAGCTGCCATGAAGGATGTCGTGGTTCGGCTATAGCCAGCCGAACCCGTTCCGAGCAGCTATTTTGGTTTGGTGCAGCGGCTTGTCGATGCAGTGCCGCGTATTGAAGCCGTCAAGCTGTCGGTGTGCATTGAAGGTGCCCGGATGGCCTCCGCCCGCGTCAAGATGTACTGGGCAAAGATGAAGGCCATCGATGTTGAAACCAAGGATCCGCCTGGAGGCAAGGACCATCGCATGCTGGAGCATTATTTGGAGCACGTCCTAGAGGGCGCCCGCTTGATAGAAGATCAGTGCTCGAAGGATATTATATTTGTATAAATGTACCGAAATTGTGAAAACAATATTATGATACGTTAAAGCTGTGTTATATACCTTTGCCATTATTTCCTCGTGTACGGCCGTTTATTATAACCTGAAAGTTTGCCAGTCGTCAGCTTCGGCCCCCTCGCATATAATGCGGGGCTGTTCGGAATAGCACCTGATCACTCTTAACCCAACGTATTGGTCCGGAACGGAGGTGTCAGTGCAGCGAACTAGGCAATCGGACTATAGGGCTTTAACACCTTCACTTAGCCATAGGAGTTTCACCGTGGGTGTATGATGTAGCCCCTGGTATGTACGCAGTTTATCCGAATACGGTTCCGTTACATAGGTGACCAGAAAAAACGGTCCTTCGTGTAATATGGAAGAAATCGCGAAAGATTCTGATGAGTCACCGAGTGGTTGACCAGCTCTTGCCGCACCATGACAGTCAGTTTTCGGCTTTCTCTACTGAGGTGTTTAACCAGGTGAACTGAAACACAATCGTGGTAGTTCTCCCATTACTACCCTAGTCGATAAGACGGAACGTAGGGTAGCAAACACAGCAGCCAGGCAACCCAACTATTGACCAAAGACATGATTCGGAGCTGATGCATATAATGCCAAACTCGTGACGCCGAAGTATGCTATAGAGCTATCTGGAGTTTTTTCGGCAACCCATATGTTGCCGTATCGAGCCCCTGGCGATTTGTGCCGAGGTGTCTGCGTGAAACAACCGAAGCAGCAAGGTGCTTTTGTATGCGGAAAAGCAAATACTGAAGACGGATTATGTTCACTAAAATCTGATTGATACGTCGAACGTAATCTTACAAAGGATGGCAACAACACCCAGGACATTTTACATGCCAGGGGTCGAGGGCTGAGGAAAAAAGGCTTTGTACAGGCTTCAAAATAGAGTTTTTGGTCTACAAGAAATCTTTTGAACCTCCTCTCGCACGTATGCGCTACCTATGCTTCCGCGTAAAGGCTTCCTTAGAGGGAGCAATCTCTGGTTATTTGTAGGAAATCCGGGCTCATAAAGATTCCTTTCAGGTCCATAGGGCGGACAGGTATTCATTCCTTTGTGGCAAAAAGAAAAAGAAAAAAAGGCTAGAAAAGAGAAAAGGCTAAAGTCCGCACAAACCGCTTTGTAGGCATGTCCGTATTGTGCCTCCGTCGATGACCAAGGTATTTTGAGTGCATAATTATGTATGCGCGGTGCAAACTCCGTGGGTATAAGAGGTGAACGACGGAGGCGGAGCTGCTAATCTAGCTCTAAAATTGACCGGTCCTGTGTAGTAGAGGCCGGCGGTTTAATGACTGATGAGATATGTGGCTTGAGGAGGCCGCTTTGTACTTCGGTTGTGATTGCCACAGTGTGCCCCTCAGTGCGGAGGGAGCGTTCCTTGTTTGCATTGACCGTTATGGTGCCGCATGGACCAGGCATCTTAAACTTTACATAGGCGTAGTTTGGGAGCGCTTTGAAACGACTAAAAGCGGTCCGCCCGAGCAGTGCGTGGTAGCCAATGCGGAATGGGACAATATCGAAGATCAAGTCCTTGGGTCGTAAGTTACCCGGTGAACCGAAGACGACCTCCAGTGAAATTGAGCCACTGTCGTGAGCTTCTATACCGGATATTACTCCCTTGAAGGTAGTTGTGGTGGGCTTGACCCTTGAAGGGTCAATGCCCATTTTGTGGACAGTGTCTTGATAGAGTAAATTGAGGCTACTGCCACCGTCCATGAGGACTCGCGTGAGGTGGAATCCGCCGATAATTGGATCGAGGACCAGAGCTGCCGAACCTCCGTGACGGATACTAGTTGGGTAGTCCTCGTGATCAAAAGTATCGAGCAGGCCGCCCATGGGTTGAATTTTGGGGCGTCCGACTTCATGGCGTGGTCGTCCCGTAGTTCGTGCTTGCGCTCCCTTTCAGAGGTATGCATCACGTATATCATGTTTACAGTTTTTACTTCAGGGGGAAATTGCTTCTGTCCCCAGGTGCTCGGTAGGCGAGCCTCCTGTTCTTCACTATCACTGGGTGGCCCCTTCCCTTTGTGTTTGGCATTGAGCTTGCCGGCTTGTTTGAAAACCCAAAAAAAAATTTGGTATGGTTGGCGGGTTTGTCAGGGCTGCCTTGGATCTGAGAGGGCCGATCCAGTATCTTATCTAGACTGGATGGCACATCTCTGTTTGCCTTGAATGGCTTCTTCCGTTGACCGGTTCTGGAGCCATTAAATCCGGTGTTGACCATTGTGTCTTGGGTTCCCGCATTATTGTTGCGACGCTTGTCTTTATTGCGTCGTGGCTTGCCATTGTCGTCCCTGATTTCGGAGGTGCCAGTATCGCCTGTGCTATTGCTTCTACGAGCGAGCAAGCTATCTTCTCCCACGCAAAAGCGGGTCATTAGTGCGGTGAGAGCTGCCATGGACTTTGGCTTTTCTTGGCCGAGGTGGCGGGCGAGCCACTCGTCGTGGACGCTATGTTTAAAGGCCGCGAGTGCTTCAGCGTCCGGACAGTCGACAATTTGGTTCTTTTTAATTAGGAACCTATTCGAGAGTTTCCTGGCTGATTTTCCAGGCTGCTAGATGATGTGACTGAGGTCATCGGCGTCTGGAGGTCGGACATATGTACCTTGGAAATTGTCACGAAAGGCGTCTTCCAAGTCTTCCCAGCTTTCAATGGAGTTCTCTGGGAGGTTGTTTAGCCAGTGCCGGGCTGGTCCCTTTAATTTTAGTGGGAGGTATTTAATGGCGCGGAGATCATCACCGCGGGCCATGTGGATATGGAGAAGAAAATCCTCAATCCATACTGCGGGGTCAGTCGTTCCATCATACGATTAAATATTCATGCATTTGAACCCTTCTGGGAATTCGTGCTCCATTACTTCATCAGTGAATCAGAGCGGGTGTGCGGCGCCTCTATATCGGGCCATGCTTGTCACGTCCGGCTAGATAGCCGTCGTCGCGCGTCGAGGCACACCCCCACGATCCGTAGATTGATCTGGTCTGGCCTGGCCTATTTTCCAGGTCTTGCCGCAGGTCATATGTATATCCCCGAGCTGTTGTGTCTCTTCCTTTACGGCGAGGTGGTATGGGCTGGTGTTCGGCTTGAGTTGCCGTTTTGTCCCGGCGACGTGGTGGTCGGTCAGCCATGTTACGCGCTGATGGTACAGGCTCGAGTGCCTCGCCATCGAATTGAGGTAGCAGTTTACGCTTCGGGTAACTTTTGGTTAGGCGCTCGAGGCCGTATTCCTCGGCTGCCAGGACATTAGTCCACCTTTCATTAAGTAGGTCTTGATCGGCTTGAAGCTGCTGCTTCTTCTTCAGGCTCCTTGCAGTGGCTATTAGCCGGTGCTTAAAGCGCTCCTGCTCGAGAGGTTCCTACCGTAATGACAACATACATTATTCCCTTTATCATCTGTATGTTACTCGCCCGAGATTCGATCATCGTTATCTTCATACCTAGTTCACTCTCGTTACCGGCAAATCTCTTTACTCGTTCTGTAATACATCATCCCACAACAAACTCATTAATCACATTGCTTGCAAGGCTTCTTATGATGTGTATTACTGAGAGGGCCCAGAGATACCTCTCCGATACTCGGAGTGCCAAATCCTAATATTGATTTATGCCAACCAACAAACACCTTCGGAGATACCTGTAGAGCATCTTTATAATCACCCAGTTACATTGTGGCGTTTCATAGCACACAATGTATTCCTCCTGCATCCAGGAGTTGTATAATATCATAGTCAAAGGAATATGTATATGACATCAAGAAAGCTATAGCAATAAAACTGAACGATCAATATGCTAAGCTAACGGATGGGTCATGTCCATCACATCATTCTCCTAATGATGTGATCTCGTTCATCAAATGACAACACATGTCTATGGTTAGGAAACTTAACCATCTTTGATTAATGAGCTAGTCTAGTAGAGGCTTACTAGGGACACGGTGCTTTGTCTATGTATTCACACATGTATCTTGTTTCTGGTTAATACAATTCTAGCATGAATAATAAACATTTATCATGATATAAGGAAATATGAATTACAACTATATTACGGCCTCTAGGGCATATTTCCTTCAGTGCCTACACTTCCACAATACATTTTTTAGAGGGAACCACCTACTCATGTGTTGAGATCAAGATATTCCAATCCTACCACAAGAATCTTCATTTCTAGCCTTCCCCAAGTTGCTTTCCACTCAAATCATATTTCCACCATATCCAAATCTGTGAGAGAGAGTTGAGTGCTGGGGAGACTATCATTTGAAGCACAAGAGCAAGGAGCTCATGATCAACACACCATCTATTACCTTTTGGAGAGTGGTGTCTCCTAAATTGGTTAGGTGTCGCTTGGGAGCCTCCTTCAGGTTGTAGAGTTGAACTACGAAGTTTGTAAGGGCAAGGAGATCGCCTACTTCGTGAAGATCTACCCGAGTGAGGCAAGTCCTTCGTGGGCCATGGTCATGGTGGAATAGAGAAGGTTTCTTCTTTGTGGACCCTTCGTGGGTGGAGCCCTCCATGGACTCGCGCAACCGTTACCCTTTGTGGGTTGAAGTCTCCATCAACGTGGATGTACGATAGCACCACCTATCGGAACCACACCAAAAATCTCGGTGTCTTCATTGCGTTTGCACACTCCAATCCCATCCCTTTACTTTCTTGCAATTAGCATGCTTTACCCTTTCCGCTGCATATACTCATGTCATGTTTGCTTGAAATGTATTGTGAATGCTTAAACTTGTGTTAAAACTCCACCTTAACTTGAAGAACCTCAAAACTGCTACTTTTACTTGTTGAGAGTCTAATCACCCCCCTCTAGACACCTCTTCTTGACCCTTTGAATTGGTATCAGAGCTTTGGTCTCCATTGCTTTGGTTTAATCACCATTGAAGGAAGATGGATGAGTCTATGATCAGGAGTATCAGACGTAGAGTGCCTATGCTTGATGGAGAGTTCTATAATTCTTGGCAAAATGAGATGCTTAAGATTTTCAATGAATATGATTTGAACAAGTATATTACTAGCCCTTGTGTGCCCCCTATTGATCCTTTGCATCCTACCCCCGATTAGTATATTGACATGACTCGCAATCTTAGTATATTGTCTGCCTTTGAATGTGCTTATACTATATGGAAATATCTTGAGGAGCGCTTTCCAAATTATTCCTTGAAAAATCTAGATCAGATTTTTCAAAACACTATTGCTTTTCAAAATATGAACCCTAGTGATCCTAAGCTTGATTAGTGTCTATTTGAGCTCCGTGACCTTATGCATGCCAAAGGAGATGTTGGAGTCATTAGTAGCATCATTTCACAAATTATTAGAATTCATAAACATGCACATTGTCATGGTCATAAATCTAATGAATCACTTGCTCTAGGTGATGAGCATTTACATGATGATGTTGAGCATGGATATTACGATGAAGATGAATATAGTGACTTCAACCTTGAGGAGTCGATGAGACACTTTGGTCTTTTGGCTAACCTTCGTGGTTACACTTACGTCAGTATTTCCCCAAAGAGGAAGGGATGATGTAGCACAGCGGCGGTAGGTATTTCCCTCAGTTATGACACCAAGGTTATCGAACCAGTAGGAGAGCCAAGCAACACAACGTAAACAACATCTGCACACAAATAACAACTACTCGCTACCCGACGTGTAAAAACGGTTGTCGATCCCTTTCGGGTAGCGGCACCTCAAGATAGGCAAACATATGATAAAATTGTAGTAGATTGATAGATCGAACACCAAATAAAATAAATAAGAATAAAACGCAGCAAGGTATTTTTGTATTTTTGGTTTAATAGAACTGAAAATAAAAGCAAAGGAAAAGTATATCGCAAAGGTAAATAATATGAGAAAGAGACCCGGGGGCCGTAGGTTTCACTAGTGGCTTCTCTCGAGAAAAATAGCAAACGGTGGGTGAACAAATTACTGTTGGGCAATTGATAGAACTTCAAATAATCATGACGATATCCAGGCAATGATCATTATATAGGCATCACGTCCTAGATTAGTAGACCGACTCCTGCCTGCATATACTACTATTACTCCACACATCGACCCCTATCCAGCATGCATCTAGTGTATTAAGTTCATGGGGAAACAGAGTAATGCAATAAGAACGATGACATGATGTAGACAAGATCTATCTATGTAGAGATAGACCCCATCGTTTTATCCTTACTAGCAACGATACATACGTGTCGGTTCCCCTTCTGTCACTGGGATCAAGCACCGTAAGATCGAACCCACTACAAAGCACCTCTTCCCATTGCAAGATAAATAGATCAAGTTGGCCAAACAAAACCCAAATTTTGGAGAAGAAATACGAGGCTATAAGCAATCATGCATATAAGATATCAAAGAAACTCAAATAACTTTCATGGATATAAAAGATAGATCTAATCATAAACTCAAAGTTCATCCGATCCCAACAAATGCATTGCAAAAAGAGTTACATCATATGGATCTCCAAGAGACCATTGTATTGAGAATCAAACGAGAGAGTGGAAGCCATCTAGCTACTAACTACGGACCCGAAGGTCTACAAAGAACTACACACGCATCATCGGAGAGGCACCAATGGAAGCGGTGAACCCCTCCGTGATGGTGTCTAGATTGAATCTGGTGGTTCTAGACTCTGCGGCGGCTGGAATTGATTTTCGTCGACTCCCAAAGGGTTTCTGGAATATTGGGGTATTTATAGAGCAAAGAGACGGTCCGGGTGGCACCCGAGGTGGGCAAAACCCACCGGGGCGCGCCTGGGCCTCCTGGCGCGCCCTGGTGGGTTGTGCTCCCCTCGGAGCACCCCCCAGGCGCTGCCTTGGCGCATTGGGTGTCTTCAGGTCCATAAAAAATCTCCGTAAAGTTTCGTTGCATTTGGACTCCGTTTGGTATTGATTTCCTGCGATGTAAAAAACAAGCAGAATACAACAACTGGCACTTGGCACTATGTCAATAGGTTAGTACCAACAAATAATATAAAATGATTATAAAACATCCAAGATTGATAATATAACAGCATGGAACAATCAAAAATTATAGATACCTCGGAGACGTATTAGCATGCCCAAGCTTAACTCCTGCTCGTCCTCGAGTAGGTAAGTGATAAAAATAGAATTTTCGATGTGGAATGCAGCCTAACATGTCAGCTCATATTCTTATCTTTATAGCATGGACATTTGGACTTTTATGTGATTCAAAGCAATAGTCTAGTTTTGACATGATAACTTAAATACTCAAGCATACCAACAAGGAACCATGTCTTTCAAAATACCAAAGCTAAAATAAGCTATCCCTAGCCCATTATGCTCAATCATTGATCCATTCATGAAACACACTCGCATATTAACTACACCCAATGCTCAAGTATGATCATAGTGCCTCCTAGTTGGTTCTTTTATAAGAGAAGATGGAGACTCAAATTAAAAAATAAAAATTGCATAAAGTAAAAGAAAGGCCCTCCGCAGAGGGGAGTAGGGTTTATAGAGGTGCCAGAGCTCAAAGCGAAAATTGAGAGATAAAAACATTTTGGGAGGTGTGCCTTTCCCATCAACGAAAATGACTTAGAGTTCCTAACACTTTCCATGCTAGATATATCATAGGCGGTTCCCAAACAGAAATTAAAGTTTATTCCTTTTTCAACCATACTTTCACTTTCCATGGCTAGCCGTATCCACGGTTGCCCTCCATACCAACAATTTTGAAGGAATTTATTATTTGACAACATAAAGTAAATGCATTTTTCATTTCGGGACTGGGCAACCCTAATACCTTTGCCTTACTCTCGTGTAATGACAAGTGAATAAACACTCATCGTGAGAATAAAACATCTAGAATGGAAAATATTAGCCACCCCTCACCGCTCCGCGCGTGGTACGAACACAAAAGATAAGCTTATTTTGAAATTTAGAGATGGCAAATACAAATTCGCTTAGGACGGCAAAATAATACCGCATATAGGTAGATATAGTGGACTCATGTGGCAAAAACTGGTTTAAAGACTTTTGGACGCACAAGTAGTGATCATACTTAGTGCAAAATGAAGGCTAGCAAAAGATTCAGAAGCGACCAACCAAGAAACAGATAATCTCATAAGCGAGCATTAAGCATAATTAACACTGAATAATGCACCACAAGTAGGATATAATTTCATTGTATAATTATTGATTTTCGTGCTTGCATAGGGAATCACAAACCTTAACACCAATATTCTTACTAAAGCATAATTACTCATCAACATGACTCACATATCACATCATAATATCTCAAAACTATTACTAAGAATCAAGTTTATTTTGTCCAATGATCTTCATGAAAGTTTTTATTATATCCTTCTTGGATATCTATCACTTTCGAACTATTTTTCATATGTTGCTTGTGATAAGGTCAAACAAATATAAGTGAAGATCAAGAGCATAATATTTATTTCTCTCAAATTAATTTAAGTGAAGCAAGAGAGAATTTCTTGAAAATTTTACTAACTCTCAAATAAATCTAAATGAAGCAAGAGAGCATTTCTTCAAAAATACTAAAGCACAGCATGCTCAAAAAGATACAAGTGAAGCACTAGAGCAAGTCCATAGCTCATAAAAATTTAAGTGCAGCATAGAGAGCAATTCTAACAAGTCATGACATAATTTTGGCTCTCTCAAATAGGTGTGTCCAGCAAGGAATCAAGACTTAAAACAAAAAATAAAAGAAGCAAAGACTCTTATCATACAAGACGCTCCAAGCAAAACTTATACTATGTGAGAAATAGAAATATAGCTTCGAGTAAAATACCGATGGTCGTTAGAAGAAAGAGGGGATGCCACTCGTGGCATCCCCAAGCTTAGTTGCTTGCTCTCTTTTGGATAATAGCTTGGGATGTCGGGGCATCCTCAAGCTTAGGTTCTTCTTACTCCTTATTCCTTCATCCATCATAAGATAACCCAAAACTTGAAAACTTCAATACACAAAACTCAACAAAACCTTCATGAGATCCATTAGCATAAGAAAGCAAATCACTACTATAAGTACTGTAGCAAACCAATTCATATTTTGTTCTTGCATTTTATATACTATATTCCAACTTTTCTATGGCAAAAACTTATCAAAGAAAACCATAGAGCCATCAAAACAAGTACACAACACAAAGAAAACAGAATCTATCAAAAATAGAACAGTCTGTAGCAATCTGGGTATTTTGAATACTTCTGAAACTCAAAAAACTCTGAAAAATTAGGACGACCTGACAAATTTGTATATTAATATTCTGTAAAAAGAATTGGTATTTTATCGCACTCTGGTGAAAAATGAGAATTTGTTTTTTGTGTGCACAAAAGTTTCTGTGTTTTTAGCAAGATCAAACAACTATAACCCAAGAAGATCCTAAAGGCTTTACTTGGCACAAACGCTAATTAAAAGACAAAAAACACAATCATAACAGTAGCATAATTGTGCAAACACTCAAGAACAGAAAGCAAAAGCAAAAATAAATTTTATTCATTGGGTTGCCTCCCAACAAGCAGTCGTGGTATTCTCACGGGGGGGTGCAGGACGGCATATGCCACAAGGTGGCTTCATGTGAGGGCAAGACTGCTGCTGATAGGCCCGGGAGCGGGTATGCGAATAGCACGCGGTAGTTTACCCAGGTTCGGGGCTCTCCGGAGAGATAATACCCCTACTCCTGCATGTCAGAGTATATCTGGTATATCTGGTACAGAGTGCTCCTGGAGCTGTATCTGAAAGCAGTGCCACATGCATCTGGTTTCATATATGCATGTATGTGGCATGCTCTAGTGGCCGGCCATGCTCATGGCTCATGGCCGTGAGCATGTGTATGCTCATGCGTGTGCGTTGTGTCCTGGATGGATGGATGGATGTGTGCCCTTATATAGGCATGGGGGTAGCTTAGAGAGTAAGCTAGGTAGTGGCATGGGCAAGGCATGGTGTGTGTCATCCTTGTCCCCTGGGTCACTTCATAAATAGTGCCCAGGGACAAGGGACATTGTACATGATGGCTGGGGTGACACGTGAACAGTGTCGGGTACGACCGTCACGTCGGGGTTGCGTCAGGCTGCAGTTGACTTCGGGCAGCCGGCTGGTTGGAGCAGTCGGCAGCCAGCAGCCGGCCAGGGTGGCCGGGCAGTCGGCAGCCAGTAGTCGGCCTGGTGGAGCAGTCAGCAGCCAGCAGCCCGCAGCCGGTAGCCAGCAGCCGGCCTGGTGGAGCAGTCAGCAGCCAGCAGCCGGCCGGGTGGAGAGTCAGCAGCCAGCATCCGGCCTGGTGGAGCAGTTAGCAGCCAACAGCCGGCCGGGTGGTGCAGTCGGACTGAGGGGCTTTGCTAGCCCCGATGTCTTGATATATCGTCTTGCCGTCTTCGGGATACCCGTCGCCAATAACTCCGACAGTAGTCCCCGAGCCTCCGGGCAACTTGGCAAAGTTGGGGGGAGGTTCCTTGGCAGGTGTTAATGTAGTCTGCGAGCCTCCGAGTGAGGAGGGGGGTTCCCCACGGAAATGATCATGCAAGAAGATGAAGTTAGTCCACGCAGATATATCAAATGTTTGCTTTTAGCATTGCCAGTTTTATGCGGAGGGTGCCGACTCGGTTTCGTCCGGGCCCCATTCAATCTTTTTCGTGTTCCCTCCGCTTTTTGGCTTGTGCTCTCGCTCGCCGGATAGCCGCTCAGCGGTCTGTGGCTGGGAGTGGGCCGCAAAGCGGAGTGTACAGTACTCAGACTCTGGGAGCGGATTTAACCGAGCAGATACTCATAAAGGAAACGGTCGGGTCGCCCGAAGCGTTTCTCTTCCCGGACATTTTTCACGTGGGGTGACCTCCAGCTTTTGCTCTCGCTAGCCGGACAGCCGCTCTGCGGTCTGTGGCTGAGAGGTGGGCCTTTGGTACTACACACGCTACTAAGCCGTCTGCCGGAAAAAACGACTCAGGCCAAGCGGCCAGCCCCCGGGCCAACTCTGGCTGGCGCCGGGGCGTACAGTGATGCAACTATAATAAAATGCGGAGATAGCCCCCGAGCATCGCTCAAGGCTATCTGTGCTTTCGCGGTGCAAAAATATGCGGGTGAGGAGCTCACATTGATTTGTGTAGTCGCGGCAGAGGTCGTCGAAGACAGCCGGCGCGGCTCGGCGCTCGTGGAACGTGTCGGCGCACCCGCTGGGTGTAGCCCTCGAGCCTCTAGGCGCTCGAGGAGGGTCCAGCCAGTCGGGCTTGACCGGCCAGGAGGCGAGCGGAATGCGGCCGAGCCGGCTTGGCACAGCCGGCCAGGCGGCGAGGCGTCTGGTAGCGCCCTTTTCTTTCTTTTCTCTCCTACCGGCTGCTGGGAGCCGGACAGAACTCTTCTCTTGTCTGCAATCTTCCGTGGGGGCGCACCAGCGCACCCACTGGGTGTAGCCCCCGAGATTCGGGCCGACTGCTGAGCAGTCGGGCCGGATCTCCCGGCAACTACTTTGTCTTCTTCTTCGCGGGGGCGCGTCAGCGCACCCGCTGGGTGTAGCCCCCGAGATTCGGGATGACTGCTGAGCAGTCGGGCCGGATCTCCCGGAGACTACTTTGTCTTCTTTCTTCTTCTCTTTGTCCCGACCTCTTTCTCTCTTTTTTTTTAAAGCCGGGTAGCGGGCGTGAGGACCCGGCCTGTTCGGGTGGTAGGAGCCGGCCGTCCGGAAAACAGGCGTGACCCGGCCATCCGGGTGGCAGGAGCCGGCCACTTTCTTTCTCTTCTTTCTGTGCGACTCCATGCTGGCAGCCGGACCTATTCTTTGCACTCGGCCCTGACTTTTCTCTTTCTTTCTTTCACCGCCTGAGCAGTCGGCAGGAGCGGGACGGAAGCAGCCGGCGTCCGGGTCCCGGCCGAACCCGGCAGGCCGGGTAGCGGGCGCGGGAGGCCAGCAG
>NC_057811.1:406031185-406137524 GCF_018294505.1 Triticum aestivum | reverse complement strand
GAGCTGCTAGGCGCGACGCGGGTGCAGGGGCGGTGCGGAGCAGGGGAGCTCGGGCGCTCAGGTGCGGAGCGAGGTGCGGGGAGCGGATCCAGAGCAACGACTGGTCGGGGATGGAGGCGCGAGGCGCGTGGGGCGGCCACCAGAGCCGGCCGGAGCGGGGGGCAGTCGGCCACGGCGAGCCGGCATGGGGGCACAGTCGGCCGCCGCGGGGAGAGGCGTGGCACACCCGGCCGCTGGCGGAGGTGGCCCGGCGGGGCAGAGCCGGCAAGCGGGTGCCTCGGGAGGTCGGGCCAGCGCGAAGACGGCCGGAGCACGGCCCGGGCGGCTCGGAGCAGGGGCGAGGCGCAGAGCAGCAGCCGGCCCTCGTAGTTGGAGGAGCGGCGACGGCCGGGTGCTGGGATGCAGCGCGTTTGCTGGAGAGCAGCAGTGCGCAGGGAGCCACGGGTGGCTCCATTGCAGGAGTCGAGGGCGACGTGCACCCCGGAGTAGCACCAGAGTGGTCAGCCGCCGGCAAGCGGGCGCTGCACGACAAGGGAGCCGGCGCCGCGGGGAAGCGCGGAGCTGGTCGACGGGCGGTGCGGGCACAGGGGTTTGCCGAGGAGCCGACCGCGCGCAGTATCACATGGAGGAGCGAGGTGGAGCAGCAGGGATGGTCGTGCGTGACCGTCCGCGAAGGGGAGCTGTAGGCGACATGGCGAGGATCTCGAGCTCGTGGAAGCGGACGGAGCGGAGCGCCGCGTAGGCCCAGCAGTGCACGCACAGGCATGGCTGGCAAATGCGCACCGCGGGCGGAGCGTGGTGCAGGCCCAGGCCGGGCGAATCGCAGCAGCGGCCGGCCGCAGGCGGACCGAAGATTAGCCGGCGCCTGGCCATTATCTGACCAAAGTCCGACTGCTATCTGACTAGCCTCTGGCTAGCGTATTGCATCCGGGAAGTGTATCAGCTATATACGGCCATTATCTGGCTTGTGTCTGGGGATTATCTGGCTAGTGTATGGCCAATGGTTTGACCATTGTCTGACTTGCATCTAGTTAGCTTGCATAGATGATGTATGGAGGAACGAAGTGTTTCGGCCGGAGCAAGGCGCAACACGGAGGGAAGCAGGCGCGAGCGGCGCGTGGATGTACACGGCCGACCGAAGCGAGGCCCCGCGCGCAGCGCGCGAACGGACGGCCAGCATCGCAACGGTGGTGGTGACAAAGGTGTTGGGTAACGTAGTAATTTCAAAAAAATTCCTACGCACACGCAAGATCATGGTGATGCATAGCAACGAGAGGGGAGAGTGTTGTCCACGTACCCTCATAGACCGAAAGCGGAAGCGTTAACACAACGCGGTTGACGTAGTCGTATGTCTTCACGATCCGACCGATCAAGTACCGAACACACGGCACCTCCGAGTTCAGCACACGTTCAGCTCGATGACGTCCCTCGAATTCCGATCCAGCCGAGTGTTGAGGGAGAGTTTCGTCAGCACGACGGCGTGGTGACGATGATGATGTTCTACCGACGCAGGGCTTCGCCTAAGCACCGCTACGATATTATCGAGGTGTAATATGGTGAAGGGGGGCACCGCACACGGCTAAGAGATCAATGATCAATTGTGTGTCTATGGGGTGCCCCCTGCCCCCGTATATAAAGGAGCAAGGGGGGAGGCGGCCGGCCTAGGAGGAGGGCGCGCCAAGGGGGGAGTCCTACTACCACCGGGAGTAGGACTCCTCCTTTCCTTGTTGGGGTAGGAAAAGGGAAGGGAGAAGGAGAAAGAAGGAAGGGGGCGCCCCCCCTCCCTAGTCCAATTCGGACTAGTCGGTGGGGAGGGGTGCGGCCACCCTTTGGGGCCTTTCTCTCCTTTCCCGTATGGCCCATTAAGACCCAATACGAATTCCCGTAACTCTCCGGTACTCCGAAAAATACCCGAATCACTCGGAACCTTTCCTATGTCCGAATATAGTCGTCCAATATATCAATTTTTACATCTCGACCATTTCGAGACTCCTCGTCAAGAGCTTGATCTCATCCGGGACTCCGAACTCCTTCGGTACATCAAAACATATAAACTCATAATATAACTGTCATCGTAACGTTAAGCGTGCGGACCCTTCGGGTTCTAGAACTATGTAGACATGACCGAGACACCTCTCCGATCAATAACCAATAGCGGAACCTGGATGCTCATATTGGCTCCCACATATTCTACGAAGATCTTTATCGGTCAAACCGCATAACAACATACGTTGTTCCCTTTGTCATCGGTATGTTACTTGCCCGAGATTCGATCGTCGGTATCTCAATACCTAGTTCAATCTCGTTACCGGCAAGTCTCTTTACTCGTTCCGTAATACATCATCCCGCAACTAACTCATTAGTTACAATGCTTGCAAGGCTAATAGTGATGTGCATTACCGAGTGGGCCCAAAGATACGTCTCCGACAATCGGAGTGACAAGTCCTAATCTCGAAATACGCCAACGCAACAAGTACCTTTGGAGACACCTGTAGAGCACCTTTATAATCACCCAGTTACGTTGTGACGTTTGCTAGCGCACAAAGTGTTCCTCCGGTAAACGGGAGTTGCATAATCTCATAGTCATAGGAACATGTACAAGTCATGAAGAAAGCAATAGCAACATACTAAACGATCGAGTGCTAAGCTAACGGAATGGGTCAAGTCAATCACATCATTCTCCTAATGATGTGATCCCGTTAATCAAATGACAACTCATGTCTATGGCTAGGAAACATAACCATCTTTGATCAACGAGCTAGTCAAGTAGAGGCATACTAGTGACACTCTGTTTGTCTATGTATTCACACATGTATCAAGTTTCCAGTTAATACAATTCTAGCATGAATAATAAACATTTATCATGATATAAGGAAAAAAATAATAACATTATTATTGCCTCTAGGGCATATTTCCTTCAGTCTCCCACTTGCACTAGAGTTAATAATCTAGTTCACATCGCCATGTGATTTAACATCAATAGTTCACATCACCATGCGATTAACACCCATAGTTCACATCGTCATGTGACCAACACCCAAAGGGTTTACTAGAGTCAGTAATCTAGTTCACATCGCTTATGTGATTAACACCCAAAGAGTACTAAGGTGTGATCATGTTTTACTTGTGAGATAATTTTAGTCAACGGGTCTGTCTCATTCAGATCCGTAAGTATTTTGCAAATTTCTATGTCTACAATGCTCTGCCCGGAGCTACTCTAGCTAATTGCTCCCTCTTATAATATGTATCTAGATTAGTGTCAAAACTTGCATCGACATAACCCTTTATGACGAACCTTTTGTCACTTCCATAATCGAGAAACATATCCTTATTCCACTAAGGATAATTTTGACCGCTGTCCAGTGATCTACTCCTACATCACTATTGTACTCCCTTGCCAAAATCAGTGTAGGGTATACAATAGATCTGGTTCACAGCATGGCATACTTTATAGAACCTATGGCCAAGGCATAGGGAATGACTTTGATTCTCTTTCTATCTTCTGCCGTGGTCGGGCTTTGAGTCTTACTCAATTTCACACCTTGTAACACAGGCAAGAACTCTTTCTTTGACTGTTCTATTTTGAACTACTTAAAAATCTTGTTAAGGTATGTACTCATTGAAAAAACTTATCAAGCGTCTTGATCTATCTCTATAGATCTTGATGCTCAATATGTAAGCAACTTCATCGAGGTCTTTCTTTGAAAAACTCATTTCAAACAATCCTTTATGCTTTGCAGAATAATTCTACATTATTTCCGATCAACAATATGTCATTCACAGATACTTATCAGAAATGTTGTAGTGCTCCCACTCACTTTCTTGTAAATACAGGCTTCACCGCAAGTCTGTATAAAACTATATCCTTTGATCAACTTATCAAAGCATATATTCCAACTCCGAGATGCTTGCACCAGTCCATAGATGGATCGCTGGAGCTTGCATATTTTGTTAGTACTTTTAGGATTGACAAAACCTCCTGGTTGCATCATATACAACTCTTCTTTAATAAATCCATTAAGGAATGCAGTTTTGTTTATCCATTTGCCATATTTCATAAAATGCGGCAATTGCTAACGTGATTCAGACAGACTTAAGCATAGATACGAGTGAGAAACTCTCATCGTAGTCAACACGTTGAACTTGTCGAAAAACCTTTTTGCGACAATTCTAGCTTTGTAGATAGTAACACTACTATCACTGTCTGTCTTCCTATTGAACATCCATTTAATCTCAATGGCTCGCCGATCATTGGGCAAGTCAATCAAAGTCCATACTTTGTTCTCATATATGGATCTCATCTCAGATTTTATGGCCTCAAGCCATTTCACGGAATCTGGGCTCATCATTGCTTCCTCATAGTTCGTAGGTTCGTCATGGTCAAATAACATGACCTCCAGAACAGGATTACCGTACCACTCTGGTGTGGATCTCACTCTGGTTTACCTACGAGGTTTGGTAGTAACTTGATCTGAAGTTACATGATCATCATCATTAACTTCCTCACTAGTTGGTGTAGGAGTCACAGGAACAGATTTCTGTGATGAACTACTTTCCAATAAGGGAGCAGGTACAGTTACCTCATCAAGTTCTACTTTCCTCCCACTCACTTCTTTCGAGAGAAACTCCTTCTCTAGAAAGGATCCATTCTTAGCAACGAATGTCTTGCCTTCGGATCTGTGATAGAAGGTGTACCCAACAGTCTCCTTTGGGTATCCTATGAAGACACATTTCTCCGATTTGGGTTTGAGCTTATCAGGATGAAACCTTTTTACATAAGCATCGCAACCCCAAACTTTAAGAAACGACAACTTTGGTTTCTTGCCAAACCACAGTTCATAAGATGTCGTCTCAACGGATTTAGATGGTACCCTATTTAACGTGAATGCAGCTGTCTCTAATGCATAACCCCAAAACGATAGTGGTAGATCGGTAAGAGACATCATATATCGCACCATATCTAATAAAGTACGGTTATGATGTTCGGACACACCATTGCACCGTGGTGTTCCAGGTGGCGTGAGTAGTGAAACTATTTCACATTGTTTTAACTGAAGGCCAAACTCGTAACTCAAATACTCTTCTCCACGATCAGATCGTAGAAACTTTATTTTCTTATTACGATGATTTTCCGCTTCACTCTGAAATTATATGAACTTTTCAAATGTTTCAGACTTCTGTTTCATTAAGTAGATATACCCATATCTGCTCAAATCATCTATGAAGATCAGAAAATAATGATACCTGCTACGAGCCTCAATATACATCGGACCACATACATCTATATGTATGATTTCCAACAAATCTGTTGTCTCTCCATAGTTCCGGAGAATGGCGTTTTAGTCATCCTGCCCATGAGGCACGGTTCGCAAGCATCAAGTGATTCATAATCAAGTGGTTCCAAAATCCCATCAGTATGGAGTTTCTTCATGAGGTTTACACCAATATGAGCTAAACGGCAGTGCCACAAATAAGTTGCACTATCATTATTAACTTTGCATCTTTTGGCTTCATTATTATGAATATGTGTATCACTACGATCGAGATCCAACAAACCATTTTATTGGGTGTATGACCATAGAAGGTTTTATTCATGTAAACAGAACAACAATTATTCTCTAATTTAAATGAATAACCGTATTGAAACAAACATGATCAAATCATATTCATGCTTAACGCAAACACCAAATAACACTTATTTAGTTTCAACACTAATCCCGAAAGTATAGGGAGTGTGCGATGATGATCATATCAATCTTGGAACTACTTCCAACACACATCGTCACCTCGCCTTTTACTAGTCTCTGTTTATTCTGCAACTCCCGTTTCGAGTTACTACTCTTAGCAACTGAACCAGTATCAAATACCGAAGAGTTGCTATAAACACTAGTAAAGTACACATCAATAACATGTATATCCAATATACCTTTGTTCACTTTGCCATCCTTCTTATCCACCAAATAGTTGGGGTAGTTCCGCTTCCAGTGACCAGTCCCTTTGCAGTAGAAGCACTTAGTCTCAGGCTTAGGACCAGACTTGGGTTTCTTCTCCTGAGCAGCAACTTGCTTGCCGTTCTTCTTGAAGTTCCCCTTCTTCTCTTTGCCCTTTTCTTGAAACTAGTGGTCTCGTGAACCATCAACACTTGATGTTTTTCTTGATTTCTACCTTCGTCGATTTCAGCATCACGAAGAGCTCGGGAATTACTTTCGTCATCCCTTGCATACTATAGTTCATCACGAAGTTCTACTAACTTGGTGATGGTGACTAGAGAATTCTGTCAATCACTATTTTATCTGGAAGATTAACTCCCACTTGATTCAAGCGATTGTAGTACCCAGACAATCTGAGCACATGCTCACTGCTTGAGCTATTCTCCTCGATCTTTTAGCTATAGAACTTGTTGGAGACTTCATATCTCTCAACTCGGGTATTTACTTGAAATATTAACTTCAACTCCTGGAACATCTCATATGGTCCATGACGTTCAAAACGTCTTTGAAGTCCTGATTCTAAGCCGTTAAGCATGGTGCACTAAACTATCAAGTAGTCATCATATTGAGCTAGCCAAACGTTCATAACGTCTGCATCTGCTCCTGCAATAGGTCTGTCACCTAGCGGTGCATCAAGGACATAATTTTTCTGTGCAGCAATGAGGATAATCCTCAGATCACGGATCCAATCCGCATCTTTGCTACTAACATCTTTCAACATAATTTTTCTCTAGGAACATATCAAAAATAAAAACAGGGAAGCAACAACGTGAGCTATTGATCTACAACATAATTTGCAAAATACTATCAGGACTAAGTTCATGATAAATTCAAGTTCAATTAATCATATTACTTAAGAACTCCCACTTAGATAGACATCCCTCTAATCATCTAAGTGATTACGTGATCCAAATCAACTAAACCATCACCGATCATCACGTGAAATGGAGTAGTTTTCAATGGTGAACATCACTATGTTGATCATATCTACTATATGATTCACGCTCGACCTTTCGGTCTCAGTGTTCCGAGGCCATATCTGCATATGCTAGGCTCGTCAAGTTTAACCTGAGTCTTCTGCGTGTGCAACTGTTTTGCACCCGTTGTATTTGAACGTAGAGCCTATCACACTCGATCATCACGTGGTGTCTCAGCACGAAGAACTTTCGCAACCGTGCATACTCAGGGAGAACACTTTTATCTTGAAATTTTAGTGAGAGATCATTTTATAATGCTACCGTCAATCAAAGCAAGATAAGATGCATAAAAGATAAACATCACATGCAATCAATATAAGTGATATGATATGGCCATTATCATCTTGTGCTTGTGATCTCCATCTCCGAAGCACCGTCATGATCACCATCGTCACCGGCGCGACACCTTGATCTCCATCGTAGCATCGTTGTCGTCTCGCCAACTATTGCTTTTACGACTATCGCTACCGCTTAGTGATAAAGTAAAACAATTACATGGCGATTGCATTGCATACAATAAAGCGACAACCATATGGCTCCTGCCAGTTGCCGATAACTTGGTTACAAAACATGATCATCTCATACAATAAAATATAGCATCATGTCTTGACCATATCACATCACAACATGCCCTGCAAAAACAAGTTAGACGTCCTCTACTTTGTTGTTGCAAGTTTTACGTGGCCGCTACGGGCTTAGCAAGAACCGTTCTTACCTACGCATCAAAACCACAACGATAGTTTGTCAAGTTGGTGCTGTTTTAACCTTCGCAAGGACCGGGCATAGCCACACTCGGTTCAACTAAAGTGAGAGAGACAGACACCCGCCAGTCACCTTTAAGCAACGAGTGCTCGCAACGGTGAAACCAGTCTCGCGTAAGCGTACGCGTAATGTCGGTCCGGGCCGCTTCATCTCACAATACCGCCGAACCAAAATATGACATGCTGGTAAGCAGTATGACTTATATCGCCCACAACTCACTTGTGTTCTACTCGTGCATATAACATCAACGCAAAAAACCAGGCTTGGATGCCACTGTTGGGTAACGTAGTAATTTCAAAAAAATTCCTACGCACACGCAAGATCATGGTGATGCATAGCACGAGAGGGGAGAGTGTTCTCCACGTACCCTCGTAGACCGAAAGCGGAAGCGTTAACACAACGCGGTTGATGTAGTCGTACGTCTTCACGATCTGACCGATCAATTACCGAACACACAGCACCTCCGAGTTCAGCACACGTTCAGCTCGATGACGTCCCTCGAACTACAATCCAGCCGAGTGTTGAGGGAGAGTTTCGTCAGCACGACGGCGTGGTGACGATGATGATGTTCTACCGATGCAGGGCTTCGCCTAAGCACCGCTACGATATTATCGAGGTGAAATATGGTGGAGGGGGCACCGCACACGGCTAAGAGATCAATGATCAATTGTGTGTCCATGGGGTGCCCCCTGCCCCCGTATATAAAGGAGCGAGGGGGGAGGCGGCCGGCCTAGGAGGAGGGCGCGCCAAGGGGGGAGTCCTACTCCCACCGGGAGTAGGACTCCTCCTTTCCTTGTTGGAGTAGGAAAAGGGAAGGGAGAAGGAGAAAGAAGGAAGGGGGCGCCCCCCCTCCCAAGTCCAATTCGGACTACTCCATGGGGAGGGGTGCGGCCACCCTTTGGGGCCTTTCTCTCCTTTCTCGTATGCCCCATTAAGGCCCAATACGAATTCCCGTAACTCTCCGGTACTCCGAAAAATACCCGAATCACTCGGAACCTTTCCGATGTCCGAATATAGTCGTCCAATATATCGATTTTTACGTCTCAACCATTTCGAGACTCCTCGTCAAGTCCCTGATCTCATCCGGGACTCCGAACTCCTTCGGTACATCAAAACATATAAACTCATTATATAACTGTCATCGTAACGTTAAGCGTGCAGACCCTTCGGGTTCGAGAACTATGTAGACATGACCGAGACACCTCTCCAGTCAATAACCAATAGCGGAACCTGGATGCTCATATTGGCTCCCACATATTCTACGAAGATCTTTATCGGTCAAACCGCATAACAACATATGTTGTTCCCTTTGTCATTGGTATGTTACTTGCCCGAGATTCGATCGTCGGTATCTCAATACCTAGTTCAATCTCGTTACCGGCAAGTCTCTTTACTCGTTCCGTAATACATCATCCCGCAACTAACTCATTAGTTACAATGCTTGCAAGGCTTATAGTGATGTGCATTACCGAGTGGGCCCAGAGATACCTCTCCGACAATCGGAATGACAAATACTAATCTCGAAATACGCCAACCCAACAAGTACCTTTGGAGACACCTGTAGAGCATCTTTATAATCACCTAGTTACGTTATGACGTTTGGTAGGACACAAAGTGTTCCTCCGGTAAACGGGAGTTGCATAATCTCATAGTCATAGGAACATGTACAAGTCATGAAGAAAGCAATAGCAACATACTAAACGATCGAGTGCTAAGCTAACGGAATGGGTCAAGTCAATCACATCATTCTCCTAATGATGTGATCCCGTTAATCAAATGACAACTCATGTCTATGGCTAGGAAACATAACCATCTTTGATCAACGAGCTAGTCAAGTAGAGGCATACTAGTGACACTCTGTTTGTCTATGTATTCACACATGTATCAAGTTTCCAGTTAATACAATTCTAGCATGAACAATAAACATTTATCATGATATAAGGAAATAAATAATAACTTTATTATTGCCTCCAGGGCATATTTCCTTCAAAAGGCGGTGAGGCCGACGACGAGGACGCGCCGTCCCGCGCGGCCGCTCGGGGGGTGGGTCGAAGTCGAGCCCCCGACTGCTACCGGAGAGACGGCGTGACGCCATGGTGACGATGATGAAAAGGGTCCTGCCCGAACTGCGAAACCAACAGCAGCGCAGTAGCATAGTACCGCCCCACGGTGGGCGCCAAATGTCATGCTATTCTCACGGGGGGTGCAGGACGACATATGCCACAAGGTGGCTTCGTGTGAGGGCAAGACTGCTGCTGATAGGCCCAGGAGCGGGTATGCGAATAGCACGCGGTAGTTTACCAAGGTTCGGGGCTCTCCGGAGAGATAATACCCCTACTCCTGCATGTCAGAGTATATCTAGTACAGAGTGCTCTTGGAGCTGTATCTGAAAGCAGTGCCACAGGCATCTGGTTTCATATATGCATGTATGTGGCATGATCTAGTGGCCGGCCATGCTCATGGCTCATGGCCGTGAGCATGTGTATGCTCATGCGTGTGTGTTGTGTCCTGGATGGATGGATGGATGTGTGCCCTTATATAGGCATGGGGGTAGCTTAGAGAGTAAGCTAGGTAGTGGCATGGGCAAGGCATGGTGAGTGTCATCCTTGTCCCCTGGGTCACTTCATAAATAGTGCCCAGGGACAAGGGACACGGTACATGATGGCTGGGGTGACACGTGAACAGTGTCGGGTACGGCCGTCATGTCGGGGTCGCGTCAGGCTGCAGTTGACTTCGGGCAGCCGGCTGGTTGGAGCAGTCGGCAGCCAGCAGCCGGCCTGGTGGAGCAGACAGCAGCCAGCAGCCGGCAGCCAGCAGCCGGCCTGGTGGAGCAGTCAGCAGCCAGCAGCCGGCCGGGTGGAGCAGTCAGCAGCCAGTAGCCGGCCTGGTGGAGTAGTCAGCAGCCAGCAGCCGGCCTGGTGGAGCAGTCGGACTGAGGGGCTTTGCTAGCCCCAATGTCTTGAAATATCGTCTTGCCGTCTTTGGGATACCCGTCGCCAATAACTCCGACAGAAGCGCTATAGTTTTACGTCGTTAGCTAGGCATAAAGCAAGGATATAAGTTTTGTCATCTTTCTTCTTAATTTCCTTAGAGGTGTTTTCATCAGGCGGTTTTGTAAACACAACATAAAACATATTATCCATAGAAACCTTAGCATTCCTTAGTTGGTTTTCATCATATCCTCTTTGATTTCCCAAACAATCCAAGAGTGATGTTGATTAACATTATTGAAAACTTGTTGGATTATATCTAAAATGGGGACTTCTTTTTTAAGATTCTCATCAAAGATTTTATTATCCCCAAGAAAATGCCTTAGCGCATAGTCACTGTTGTAAAGAATTTCATCTATCATTGGTTTTTCACAATTCATACCATAAAATCAAAGATTTCCCTAGCTTCCCGTGTTATGTGGTCAAACTCATTCATAAGAACGAGAGTGGCCAACTTTTTAGCCTTAGGATTCTTTATAACAGGGAGCTCAAAAAACAATCTTTGAAAAGTAGGATGAGTACGGATAAATTCACTTTCAAGTTTGAGAACTAGTGCTGAAATAGCATCCGCATAGGATCTAGTAGTCCAAAGTATAGGAGCATCATCAAGACTTAGATTTCCAACACAATTGAAAAATTCTTTGATATGTTCTTTTCCCATAACATTCCCTTGCCCCAAGATAAAAGTTTTAGCATCCAGATTCCCCGTACGTCCAATCTTAGGAGTTAGGCCATCATCTTTTGCTGCCATATCGAAATCACTCATGATTGCAAGCAAGGGATAGATCTGACGAGAAAATGTCAAATGAAAAAGAGGGCGAATAAAACGGCAAATTTTTGTGAAGTGGGGGAGAGGGAAACGAGAGGCAAATGGAAAATAATGTAAATTGCGAGGAGATGATATTTGTGATTAGGAACATGGTATGTGTTAAAGATCCTCCCCGGCAACGGCGCCGAAAATTCCTTTCGATGCGGCTTCAAGCTACGTCGGTATTTCCCCAAAGAGGAAGGGATCATGCAGCACAGCGGCGGTAGGTATTTCCTTTAGTTATGAGACCAAGGTTATCGAACCAGTAGGAGAACCAAGCAACACAACGTAAACAACACCTACACACAAATAACAACTACTCGCAACCCGACGTGTAAAAGGGGTTGCCAATCCCTTTCGGGTAGCGGCGCCTCAAGATAGGCAAACGTGCGTGAATAAAATTTTAGCAGATTGATCGATTGAACGCCAAGTAAAATAAATAAGAATAAAATGCAGCAAGGTATTTTCATATTATTGGCTTAATAGATCTGAAAATAAAAGCAAAGGAAAAGTATATCGCAAAGGCAAATAATACGAGAAAGAGACCCGGGGCCCGTAGGTTTCACTAGTGGCTTCTCTCGAGAAAAATAGCAAATGGTGGGTGAACAAATTACTGTTGGGAAATTGATAGAACTTCAAATAATCATGAAGATATCCAGGCAATGATCATTATATAGACATCACGTCCAAGATTAGTAGACCGACTCCTGCTTGCATCTACTACTATTACTCCACACATCGACCGCTATCCATCATGCATCTAGTGTATTAAGTTCATGGGGAAAAAGAGTAATGCAATAAGAACGATGGCATGATGTAGACAAGATCTATCTATGTAGAGATAGACCCCATCGTTTTATCCTTAGTAGCAACGACACATATGTGTCGGTTCCCCTTCTGTCACTGGGATCAAGCACCGTAAGATCGAACCCACTACAAAGCACCTCTTCCCATTGCAAGATAAATAGATCAAGTTGGCTAAACAAAACCAAATATCGGAGAAGAAATACGAGGCTATAAGTAACCATGCATCTAAGAGATCAAAGAAACTCAAATAACTTTCATGGATATAAAAAGATAGATCTGATCATTTCATCCAATCCCAACAAATGCATCGCAAAAAGAGTTACTTCATATGGATCTCCAAGAGACCATTGTATTGAGAATCAAATGAGAGAGTGGAAGCCATCTAGCTACTAACTACGGACCCGAAGGTCTACAAAGAACTACTCACGCATCCTCGGAGAGGCACCAATGGAAGTGGTGAACCCCTCCGTGATGGTGTCTAGATTGGATCTGGTGGTTCTGGACTCTGCGGCGGCTGGAATTGATTTTTGTCGACTCCCCTAGGGTTTCTGGAATATTGGGGTATTTATAGAGCAAAGAGGTGGTCCGGAGGGCACCCGAGGTGGGCACAACCCGCCGGGGCACGCATGGGCCTCCTGGCGCGCCCTGGTGGGTTGTGCTCCCCTCGGAGCACCCCCAGGCGCTGCCTTGGCCCACTGGGTGTCTTTTGGTCCATAAAAATCTCTGTAAAGTTTCCTTCCATTTGGACTCCGTTTGGTATTGATTTCCTGCGATGTAAAAAACATGCAGAAAACAACAAGTGGCATGTCAAGCAGGAAAACATGTTGCACTACACAAAATTACACTTCCGTGATGATACATGTTTGTCACAGTAGGTCACGTTTTCTGTCATGCATGTACATCCATGATGATTTTATGACAGAATCAAGATAGTCATACCTGTACTGTCGTAGAAGTGTTCCATGACATTACCAAAATTATCATCACAGAAGTGTCCACTACCATGACGATAAATCATGTGTCATAGAAGTGCTTTCGTCAAGGGTGACCGACACGTGGCATCGACTGTAACGGGTCGCTGTTAAGCTATTGGGTCCTGTTTTGGATCCGATAACCCATTAACAGCCCGGACCAATGGGGATTTTCCACGTGTAAAATTCTCATTGGCCGGAGGAAACACGTGTTTGCTCACCGTTGGGACAGATGTCATCCACTCATTAGACAGGAGGCGCCTATGATACGTCGACACGTGGCACGGCCCAACAGAGGCCCATTCCGGTGAAAAGGCCAGCCCAGCTAAAGGCCCACCATGTTTATTCACACACTAGTGGGTTGGCCCGTTAACAGCCTGTCATGTTTTGGGCCAAATTGAGGCCCATAGCAGATCAGGCCCGTTCACAGTCTGCCGTGTTTTGGGCCAAATTACGGCCCATATCGGATAAGGCCCGTTAATAGGCCACTGTTCTTTTGGGCCCATTCTAAGACAGGTTTGTATTTTAGCCTGTTAAATGCCCGTTAACCAGTTCGGCCCAATAATAGTTTCGGCCTGTTAGCCGCCCGTGGTGCATCTGGGACGTTGTCGGCCCGGTTTATCTTTAGGCCCTTTAATGGCCCATGTAGATACTAGGCTATTTCTTGTCCGAAGTAACTTTAGGCCTCTTAACGACCCGTAGTCTTCGTGGATAAATTTCAACCCAATAGGCCTATCGGCCTGTTAATGGCCCGTGGAACAATTGGGCCTAATTACAGCCCGCGTTGGATCCGGCTTGCTTACAGCCCATCTGATCATGGCCCGTGACACTTTTGGGCCTATGGCCTACGTGGATACCATCCTGGTTAAAGCCCATAATTTTAGTGGGCCAAACAGCCCCGAGATATATTTTGGCATGTTAACTGCTCGTCCTATTTGGGCAACACATGGGCCTTAGGCAGTCTCGACCTGCCTTGGCCCATTGGGTGTCTTCCCCGGCTCCATGTCGTTCCCTTCGTAGGCCTCGCCGTCGTCCACCACCCTGGTGCTCTGGGTGCGGCGTGGTCAACGTGGTCAATGAACGACATCCATCGGAAGTGGACTGTACGTGGAGAGGCTGACAGCTGGGTCCATGGCCGCACATAAGGAAATGCCTCCTTATTACGCACAAAATAATGATTCCTCCACCTGACACTTGGGACCAACCGAAAGGGTCTCTGTATTTCATGAAAAAAACGTTCCCGCCACTGACAGCTCGGACCCACCAGCTATATCTTCGCACGCAAGGAAGTGCTTCCTTATTATGCACAAATAAATGAATACCCCCTGCTAGCTGGGACCCACCATATGGGAGGCTGTCTTGTGGACCTACTTAGTTGACGCGAATGGAGGGCTTTGTCAACTTAGTCAATATGAACGATTCTATCACCAGTGACCGCTGGATTGTTAACATCCAACAGTCATCTTGCTTCTTCAACCTTTGATTTTCTTGCTCCATCCGTCCAAACCCACCGCTAGCCAGGCCCTGCGGTGACGACAGCCTCACACCGCAGCCGAACCAGTGAACCCTCGTACTCCCCTCCGCGTGGGCATCCACTTCCGCGTCTTCCCTGGCACCGCGTCGTCCCCTTCCAAGGCCTCACCGTGGTCCACCGCCCTGGTGCTCTCGGCGCGGCGTGGTCAACGTGGTCAAGGAACGACTTCCATCGGAAGAGTACTGTACGTGGATAGGCTGACAGCTGGGTCCATGGCAGCAGCAAGGAAGTGCCTCCTTATTACGCACAAAATAATTATTCCTCCACCTGACAGTAGGGACCCACCGGACGGGCCACCGTATTTCATGAAAAAAATGTTTCCCCCCTGACTGCTGGGACCCACCAGCTACATCTTCGCACAGAAGGAAGTGCCTGACAGTCAGGACCCACCTGGTCGAAGCGTACGTAGCGTTGTCATTCTAGTCGCGAACGTGTACGTACATACGATCGGTCTGTCTGTAGGCTGCAGCGATGAACCGTGGCCGTCTAAGGAAGGGCACGTGTTGTAGTATAGGCGAGCACGTGTTAGGCGCGCACATAGCATGTACACGTATGTACAGCCAGGGTGCAAGAAAGAAAATACGGCCACATACATACATGCGGGCGGGGTCTCGAACGCCTACTCGCGCTTACGTATGGCCAGGGCTCGTGTACATGGCTGGGTTGGAATGGAGAAACTGCGTCGTCGTCGTGTTCATGGGGAGCCAACTGGCTGGGTCAGAATGGAATGCGTCGTCGTGTTCATCGGGAGCCAACCGGCTTGGACGGAACAACCGGTGGAAATGAGGCCTGGCGTACCGCAGAACGGAGGAAACGGCTTGTGTTCAACCGACACGGTCGAAACAAGATCATGTTCATCGGGACGGGTCTGGCGTACCGCAAAACGGAGGAAACAGACTTCTCTTGGTCGAAACGGGGTCCTGTTGATCGGGAGGGGTGTGGCGTACCGCAAAACGGAGGAAACGGACTTGTGTTGGAGCGCTACGGTCGAAACGGGGGTCTTGTTCATTGGGAGGGGTGTGGCGTACCGCAAAACGAGACTCCACGGGATACTGTTCATCTCCACCATCGACCTCCTCCAGCCTCCACGGGCTACTATTCATCCACCGTCGACATCATCCAGCCTCCACCTATGACTGTTCGTCCACGGGCTCCTGTTCATCCAGCCTCCACCGCGCGCTCCTCCACCGGCTACTGTTCAACCAGCCCTCTCCACGGGGTCCTATTCAACCACCCCTCCACGGACTACTGTTCATCCAGCCCTCCACTGGCTACTGTTCAACCAGCCCTCCACAGGGTCGTCCTATTCATCCAACCCTCCACGGGGTCCTCTTCATCCACCCCTCCACGGGGTCCTATTCATCCACCGGCTCGATCGATGGGGTTCCTGTTCATCCAGCGGCAACACCACGGGGTCCTGTGCATTCAAACCCCCACCGGGAACTGTTCATCCAACCCCCCCCCCAACAACGCTCACTTTTCATTCAGGGAAGGAGGCAGCAGGGTTCAATCGGGTTAAGTTAGCAGCAGTAGCGAAGGAATCGCTCGGGTTCAGTAATGCGTAGCCTGCAGTGCAGTCGCTCGGGTTCAGTTAGAGTGCAACGCCTCGCACACACGCGCGTACGTACGAGAGAAACGCGCATCGCTCGGCCCCCGACCACCCACCGTAACCGGGAACTCCCCCGATATTTTCCTCGCCCTCGCTTCTACCACGGTTTCTTCCGTCATGCAGCTGCGTCTCCGGCCTCCTGAGGACTAAAAGCCCATTTTTGTCATGATTTTTTGTCATAGAAGTAGGAGCCCAGCATAACTATGATGATACCGGGTTTTGTCACAATTATCATCATAGAAGTGTCGTAAGCATGACAGGAAAAAAATTTGTTCGGCCCAAAATGTCACGGATGTGTCTTTTTTTTGTAGTGTTGGAGGAAGTCGTCCCGTTGATAACCCACAAGTATAGGGGATCGCAACAGTTTTCGAGGGTAGAGTATTCAACCCAAATTTATTGAATCGACACAAGGGGAGCCAAAGAATATTCTCAAGTATTAGTAGCTGAGTTGTCAATTCAACCACACCTAAAAGACTTAATATCTGTAGAAAAGTATTTAGTAGCAAAGTAGTATGGAAGTAACGGTAACGGTGGCAAAAGTAATAGTAGCAGTTTGTAGTGATTGTAACAGTAGCAACGGCAAAGTAACTTAGCAAAGATCAATATGTGAAAAGCTCGTAGGCAACGGATCATTGATGGATAATTATGTCGTATGGCATTCATCATGCAACAGTTATAACCTAGGGTGACACAGAACTAGCTCCAATTCATCAATATAATGTAGGCACGTATTCCGAACATAGTCATACGTGCTTATGGAAAAGAACTTGCAAGACATCTTTTGTCCTACCCTCCCGTGGTAGTGGGGTCCTAATGGAAACTAAGGGATATCAAGGCCTCCTTTTAATAGAGAACCGGACCAAAGCATTAGCACTTAGTGAATACATGAACTCCTCAAACTACAGTAATCACCAGAAAGAGTCCCAATTATTGTCACCTTGGGGTATGTGGATCATAACTCGTAATAGCTGTCTACAACTTGCAAGATAGGATCAAGAACACAAATATATTCATGAAAATATAATAGTTTCAGATCTGAAATCATGGCACTCGGGCCCTAGTGACAAGCATTAAGCATAGCAAAGTCATAGCAACATCAATCTCAGAACATAGTGGATACTAGGGATCAAACCCTAACAAAACTAACTCGATTACATGATGAATCTCATCCAACCCATCACCGTCGAGCAAGGCTACGATGGAATTACTCATGCACGGTGGTGAGCATCATGAAATCGGTGATGGACGAAGGTTGGTGATGATGATGGCGATGAATTCCCCTCTCCGGAGCCCTAAACGGACTCCAGATCTGCCCTCCCGATAAACAATAGGAGGTGGCGGTGGCTCTGTATCGTAAAACGGAATGAATCCTTCTCTCTGATTTATTCTCCCCAAACGTGAATATATAGAGTTGGCGTTAGGGTCGGAGGAGGTCCAGGGGACCCACAAGGTAGGGGTCGTGCCCAGGGGGTAGGGCGCGCCCTCCACCCTTGTGGACAGCTGGTGGGTTCCCTCTAGTTGATTATTTCTTCAATATTTTTTATTTATTCCAAAAATATTCTCCGTAAATTTTTAGGTCATTCTGAGAACTTTTATTTCTGCACAAAAATAACACCAAGGCAATTCTGTTGAAAACAGCGTCAGTCCGGGTTAGTTCCATTTAAATCATGCAAATTAGTGTCCAAAACAAGGGCAAAAGAGTTTGGAGAAGTAGATACGATGGAGACATATCAACTCCCCCAAGCATAACCCATTGCTTGTCTTCAAGCAATTTTGTTGACAAACTGAAAGTGATAAAGAAAAACTTTTACAAACTCTGTTTGATCTTGTTGTTGCAAATATGTATAGCCAGCATTCAGGTTTTTAGCAAAGATTACGAACTAACAATATTCAAAACAACATTTAGGTATCATATTTACTCGTATCAATGGCATAATCAACTAGAGAGTAATAATAATAAATCTCGAATGACAACACATTTTCAAAACAATCATGATATGATATAACAAGATGGTATCTCGCTAGCCCTTTCTGAGACCGCAAAACATAAATGCAGAGCACCCCTGAAGATCAAGGACTGGCTAGACATTGTAATTCATGGCAAAAGAGATCCAGTCATACTCAATATCAATTAATAGCAAAGCATACGAATGATAGTGGTGCTCTTTAACTGGTTCTCTTTATAAGAGGATGATGACTTAGCAATAAAAGTAAATAGATAGGCCCTTCATAGAGGGAAGCAGGGATTTGCAGAGGTGCCAAAGCTCGAGCTTTTTGAAACAGAGATGAATATAATTTTGAGCGGTATGCTTTCATTGTCAACATAACAACCAAGAGATCTCGGTATCTTCCATGCTAGATACATTATAGGAAGTTCCCAAACAGAATGGTAAAGTTTTTACTCCCCCTCCACCAACAAGCACACTCCACAGCTGGTCCGAAACAATGAGTACCGTCCATACCAACAACAGTACTGGGAGAGTTCTGTTTGAAAATATATTTTGATTTGATTATAGCATGGAACTGGGCATCCCGAATAATAGCCACTTTCTCGTGAATGACAAGTGAATCAACACTCATCTTGAGAATAACCCACCTAGCATGGAAGATACTGACAGCCCCTAGTCGCTACATGAGCGATTCGGGCATACAAAAGAGATTATTATTTGAATGTTTAGAGTTTGGCACATGCAAATTTACTTGGAACGGCAGGTAAATACCGCATAAAGGTAGATGTGGTGGACTCATATGGAACAACTTTGGGTTTATGGAAGTGGATGCACAAGCAGTATTCCCGCTTAGTACAAGTGAAGGCTAGCAAAAGATTGAGGAGCGACCAACTAGAGAGCGATAACAGTGATAAACATGCATTGCGATTAACGAACATTGAGTGCAAGCATGAGTAGGATATAAATCACCATGAACATAAATATCGTGGAGGCTATGTTGATTTTGTTTCAACTACATGCGTGAACATGTGCCAAGTCAAGCCACTCGAATCATTCAAAGGAGGACACCATCCTATCATACTACATCACAACCATTTTAAAAACATGTTTGCACGCAAGGTAAACCATTATAAACTCCTAGCTAATTAAGCATGGCATGAGTAACTATAATCTCTAATTGTCATTCCAAACATGTTTCATTCATAATGGGCTGAATCAAGAACGATGAACTAATCATATTTACAAAAACAAAATAGGTCGAGTTCATACCAGCCTTACCTCATCTCAATCATTTCATCAAATATCGTCATTATTTCCTTTCATTTGGACGACCAAACAGTTTGGATAATAATAATAGTGCACGTGCATTGGACTAAGCTAGAATCTGCAAACATTTATTCAAAGGAGAAGACAGGGTAATATGGGCTCTTTCTTAGATCAACAATAATGCATATGAGTGCCACTCAATATTTTTACCGTGGTGTTCTCCTCTCGACCCAAAGAAAGGAAAAATAATTTCAAAGAAACATACTAAAATGTTTTTGGAGTTTTTGTTTTTCTGAAGAAAGTAAAACAAGAACGAGAAGAAGTATTTACATGGGAAAGCTCCCAACAAGCAAAAGAAGAATGAGAAATCTATTTGAGTTTTCTTTTAGTACTAATACTAAACAAACATGGAAAGGAAACTAAAAAGAAGCTACGCCTATTTTTTGGTTTTTCTTAAAGTTTTTCAAACACACAAGAAGAAAGCGAGAAAAGGAAAATAAACTAGCATAGATAATACAATGAAAAAGTATGAACACCGAAAACTGGAATGAGTGTGTCAACATGTATGTAATGTCAGTGAGAAATATGTACTCCCCCAAGCTTAGGCTTATGGCTTAAGTTGATCTACACCCATGTATCAAAGTAGCCCTCTCCTGGGTACTGCGGAGGTTCCCGGGGGATCCACTCATTAGCGAACTCCTGTGGCTCCCACTTATAAATAGACTCCTAATATGGACCAGGTGATGGTTCTGGCTCAGGAACTGGGGATCGCGTCCGCTCCTAGTATGCATAAATGTCCTCGGGCAAAATGAGGTACCTACCTGAATGAATATCGAACAAAGAAGGTGCAGGCAAAGTAATAATCTGACAAGTCTTCTGGCAGAATACCAGGTTATATATGAGTCTCTTGTCCTTATCATCACTAATAAAATCATGTGCTACCATACTGTTATAGTCTAAGTATCTAGTGGGTAGCAGTATATCCACTTCGTCGTCGTGCCTAATAGGTATCTCGAAGCATCTAGCAAGGCGGGAGGCAAAGATACCTCCAAAGATAGGACCCCTCGAATGGTTTGGATACACACCTCAACACATTGCTACCATTTGATCCTTACAGTGCATACCACCACTGGATTACATTTACAAGAGGCTTAATAAATGTTCTATTTGCAACCTGACGGGCCACTTAGCTAGCAGTTGCCCACGTGATAATGATTCTCCCTCTGAAATATCAGCTGGGCCCCCATGTGATCAACCCTTTCTTTCTGATATGTCGTGGCCCATGAGCCCATCAAACCTACTGAGCCCATCAAACATTCTGGAGATCAGGCCTGTGTCACATGTGGCTCTCCACAACACTCTTTTTTTTACTGCCCAGCTTATTATAAGTGCTCTTGTTGTGGGTGGCTGGGCCATATGTCTTGGGCCTGTGGTTCTGCCCCTAGCTTCCAATGGAAGCCTAAGTCTCCAGAGAAGCGCCAAACTGAATCAACTCTTGGAAAAACATCCATAAATGGGAAGGAAACTATTGGATTTGATTCATCTTCGATTTCGATTTCTAAGGATATGGCTAATGTAGATCCTTATCATTTTGGGGATGGCAGCAACTTTATTGCGGAGTCAGTATTGGTAAGACCTGCTAGCAATCCAATCAATCAGCCAAATATTAATTCCCTTACCCAACCTGCCACTCACCGTGTGAGACCAATCCGGACCATACGATGTTCATCGTGCAGTGACCCTGGGCATGTTGTGACCTCCTGCCCGGCCAACCAGAGGAAAAAGGGAAGTGTTTGGGTTCCCAAGACCGCTGCCGATACGCATTCCCCCACCCCCCACAGCCTGCCATTTCCCCTATTCGTCACCAAGCTCCTCCCTCAGCTCCTCCCACGGCGAACCTATCCTGTCAATGTCGTCCCCTACCTCCCACAGGGTATGACCATTGAGCTCGGTCCCGCTGATCGAAAGGTGCGCGATGACATGGTGATCGGCCCCAACCCGCCGTTGCGACACGACTTCCCGGCCATTGCTGAGGTTAACAGGTTCGTCACATTCCACTACAAGGCAGATCTGCGCCATACCATTGAGGGTTTGCTCCACGAGTCCAATTTCTTCCCAACTGAAGTAGATGACTATCCGCTGGGCATTGGCATATTTGTGTTTGTGGATTCAGCGGTTAGAGATGCAGTTGTGGGCACAACCTTTGAGCTACATGAAGATGATGAAAACATGAACACATTAGTTTCTTTTGTTCCTCATGATGTTGCCATTAACATGCGCATGACTAGCTATGGGCCTCAGATTTGGTTGCTTTATGTTGGTTTTCCTCATGATTATCAGACCTCTCATTATATTCATAAGTCGGTTGACAAGTTTGGGGAATTAATCACTTGGCATAATCCGAGAGGTGACAGAAAGATTGTTTTGATCAAGTGTCGTGTGATTAGCTTACGTTTGGTTCCAAAAAGTTTTTTTATGCATCAGATGGGAGGGATAGACATAGCTGGACTGTGTGTGTTACTATGCTCTTCCTGAGGTCCCGCCGGCCGGTGAGGATCCACCACCGGAAGATGGCATCCCACACCCCCTGCATGGTCAGGGCCTCACTGCTGAACAACTCTACCAAGCTCAACTGCATAACTGGATGGCACCGAATGCTGCAAATAATGAAGCTCAGCACCAGGGAACTAATCAGGGCAACCAAGCCAATGATGTTCACTTTCAGGTAAACTGGGGAGAGAGTGGCCTCCTTCACCTCCATAGGCACCACCTTCCCTGTACAACTTTCAAGAGTGGATAGCAGTGGAGGGTCTCCAGGTACAAGATGGCGTGCTGCCGGTCAACAACCTCCAAGATAGTCCTGGGATGGCCTGGAATGATTCTATCTCAGCATATACTAGCACGGACTCGAGTGCAACTCTTTCTGACAGTTATGTGCTTGTGCCTGCCAACCTACTTCATTCTATGGTTGTAGGAGCTAGCTCTGTTTCTGCTCATGTAATGATACATGTGGAGAGGTTAGTTGTTGCACTTGCTATGACAGCTGGAAATAGCTCTGTTTCTGATGTAAGCACCCCACAAATTAACTCTCTGGCAATTGAAATCTCTCTGTCTACAGCGGGTTGCATCTTGAAATGACATCTTAGGGAGATAATGTTTCCTCCATGCTTCTGAACTCTGGAATTCCTTTTGTCAGACTCAACACATTCCTCACATCTGCTATCATGCCAATCATTGCTAGTTATGGCCCTTGGAGCACTGGATTTGGTTTCAGAGAAAACAGACTTGACATTAAGGTGGTTCTTTCTGAAGAGGATGGCTCATTTACGGTCTCCCAAGCATCAATGATCACTAGCCATGCCTCCTCTTCCACTTGTACCAACCTGGTACCTGGTCTGTCTGATTGGTTGCTCCCAGCCCAGGAGCCTGCTGCTGCTGGACTGTTTCTGTCGGATACCGCATCGAACATAATTCTGACACCTACCCCTGCTAACGCTCAGTCTGAATCTGTGGGTCTGGGTCTTGTTCTCGATAACCCACTCCCAGATGCTATTGGATTGGGCATCACCATGCCTCCTGCTGATGATCATACCGCCCTTGCTCAGACCCAGGCGGAGGAGAACACCTAGCTTCATCCTGCACCCTCTGGTTCAGCTTCGGTTGGCCTTCGTGGAAAGAACGCGGTTCCTGAATGCTCCATTGTCCTGCGCAGGAGCACTCGCTCCAACAAATATGATGGTTTCAAAGTGCCTTCTGTCGCCGATACTTCCAGCAAGAAGTCTAAGGTCAAGCCACGGACAATGCCTTCTGCCTCCTCTGTTACGATCTTTGAAGTACTGAAGCCGCAGCGGAAACTGCAGCACCACCGCCAACTCCAATACAGGTGATTCAGCACATTGGTACAAACCTCTGTGTCATCCCAGCTGCGGAGCTCACGGAGGAAGAACTCCTCTCTGACAAGGATGCGGGGCCATCTTCGGCCTCTGCTTAGCTTTTTTATATTATTATCTTATCTGCCTATAATATTATAGTACTGTCCGCTAATTGGAACGTTCTCTGGTGGAACGTCTGGGGCCTAAACTCTGAAGCCAAGCAATTAGCACTTTCTAATGCCATCAACTCTAGTGGATGTGCTGTCATCTGTTTGCAGGAAACTAAAATGGCTTCTTTCGATAATGCTTTCACTAAGTCCAGCTGCCCACGCCGCTACGATAAATTAACTTTTGTCCCCTCCCAGGGAGCCTCTGGTGGTATCGTTACGATCTGGAACAGCTCAATTTTTCATGCAACTGTTATCTCTTCTGGGCATTTTGCACAGGTCATTAGCTTTCAATTGACGCAATCAGCTCATCGTTGGACTCTTGTTAATGTATATGGGCCTTGCCAGGGTGATCAGAGAGTGACTTTCATCCAATGGCTTTTTAACTTAAATATCCCTAACAATGAAGATTGGTTGTTAGTCGGCGACTTTAATTTCATCAGAAGCCCAGATAACCGCAATAAACCAGGTGGTAATTTTAATGACATGATCACTTTTAATGATTTCATCTGATCTCAAGCCCTGATTGAACTACCTATTAAAGGCCGATCTTTCATGTGGAGCAACATGCCAACGCATCCTCTCTTAGAGCAACTTGATTGGTTCTTTACTAGCACTAACTGGACCACATCCTACCCGAAGACCATGGTCAAACCACTTGGATGACCCGTTTCTGATCATACCCCTTGTGCAGTGACAATTGAGATCTCCATACCTAGATCAAAAGTGTTTCGTTTTGAATCCTATTGGGTCCAACACCATGGCTTCTCAGACATAGTCCAAAAAACTTGGGACAGACGGATTAAATCGGACAACATGGCCACGGTTCTATGCAGAAAATTCAAGGCTCTTTCGACACACTCTTAAGGTTTGGAGTAAAGGGATCTCTAGATTACTATTGCCATTGAAAATTCTAATAAGGCACTTTTTGAACTCGATGAATTGGAAAACAAACGTCCCCTCTCACTACCAGAAGTGAACTTTAGGATAATTCTCAAGACACATATTCTGCGTCTCTTATCATACCAGCAGCAATATTGGAAAAAACGTTGCACTATACGTTGGGTTAAGTTCAGAGATGAAAATACTAAGTTCTTCCAAGCAATGGCTTCTGAAAGGATGAGAATTAACAACATTGCCTCCCTGATGACTGATACTGATACCATTGTGGAGGATCATGCTGGAGACGCAATCATTTTTAATACCTTCAAGCAAAGTTGGGCTCCTCCACACATCATGAGATGAAATTCAATCTAGCCAGAATCATTAAACGAGTTGATGGACTAGACGAGCTTACTGTCCCATTCACCACTGAGGAGATAGATAGTGTTATCAAGCGTATGCCAGCCGATCGTGCACTGGGCCCGGATGGTTTCAATGGAATTTTTCTCAAATCTTGCTGCCACATAATCAAGCATGACTTCTATAAACTCTGCAATCAATTCTTTGATGGCAATCTCAACCTTGAAAGCATAAATGATGGTTTCATCACGTTAATTCCAAAACATAATGCCCCATCATCAGTGAATGATTATTGTCCGATCAAATTACTTAACTGTTGTCTCAAAGTGATTACCAAACTCCTAGCAAACCGTCTGCAAAGAGTGGTTCTAAGAATAATTCACAGAAACCAATAAGGATTCCTCAAAGGACGCACTATCCAAGATTTCCTAGCTTGGGCATTTGAGTACATCTATCAATGTCAGGCCTCTAAGAAAGAAATTGTCCTCCTCAAGCTCGACCTCGCCAAGGTGTTCGACACAATTGATCATGAGTCCATGCTAGCCATAATGAAAAACATGGGCTTCAACGACAAATCTGTGGTGCTTTTGAACGGTGTGCCAGGCCGCCAATTCCATTGTAAATGCAGAGCCGGACAAGGTGACCCCTTCCCGCCCCTGATTTTTGTCCTAGCGGCTGATCTTCTGCAAGCAGCAATCAATGACGCCTTCTCCAGAGGTACAATTCAGCTACTTTTACCTTTGAACAACCAAACGGATTACCCGGTTATTCAATACGCAGACGACACTATTCTGGCCATGCCAGCCTACCCAACACAAGCAGCAATCATCAAGGATATCCTCTCTGACTATGCAACTTCGATTGGCCTTAAAATAAACTTCCACAAGTCAACTTTGATCCCCATAAACTGCCATGAAGACACATACAATTGGCTGGCGACTATCTTTGGGTGTGTGGTTGGCAAAATGCCCTTCACCTACCTCGGTCTACCTATGGGAACGTCCAGGCCTTCGGTGCAAGATCTCCTCCCTCTCATTTACCGGGTGGAAAGAAGGCTTTCTTCTACGCTCAGCATGATCTCTTATGGGGGTAAATTGTCACTCCTCAACTCGGTTATTACCTCCCTAATAATCTTCTCCCTCTGCACGCTCAATATGCCCCTAAGCATTATTGAACTACTGGATAAAATCATACGCCAATGCTTATGGACCAAAAAAAACTGAGAACGGAGATTCTAGCAACTCCCTCGCGGCTTGGGACTGTCGGCGTTCTGGGAATGGGGGGTCCCCAGACTTGCCTGCCTGCGGCCCACGGCGTGGCTAAGCTAGCGGGCCGTACGACCCATCTTCATCGACAAGGCAATCAAGACCCTCGCGAAGGGCCAAGCCTCGCGGGGCGAACGACGCAAGACGTCCTCAGGAGCGGCCTAGCCAGGCAGGCTCACGAGGAGCGGAGATATCAAGGCGGGCCAAACCTCAGGAGGCTCTCGTGACATGAGTCATGACGACTGATGACCCACAAGTATAGGGGATCTATCGTAGTCCTTTTGATAAGTAAGGGTGTCGAACCCAACGAGGAGCAGATGGAAATGATTTCAGCAAGGTATTCTGTGCAAGCACTGAAATTATAGGTAATAGATAGTTTTGTGATAAGATAATTGGCAACGAGCAACAAGTAACAAAAGTAAATAAAGTGCAGCAAGGTGGCCCAATCCTGTTTGTAGCAAAGGACAAGCCTGGACAAACTCTTATATAGAGAAAAGCGCTCCCGAGGACACATGGGAATTATCGTCAAGCTAGTTTTCATCACGTTCATATGATTCGCGTTCGGTACTTTGATAATTTGATATGTGGGTGGACCGGTGCTTGGGTGATGTCCTTACTTGGACAAGCATCCCACTTATGATTAACTCCTATTGCAAGCATCGGCAACTATAAAAGAAGTATTAAGGTAAACCTAACCATAGCATGAAACATGTGGATCCAAATCAGCCCCTTACGAAGCAACGCATAAACTAGGGTTTAAGCTTCTGTCACTCTAGCAACCCATCATATAATTATTACTTCCCAATGCCTTCCTCTAGGCCCAAATAATGGTGAAGTTTCATGTAGTCGACGTTCACATAACACCACTATAGGAGAGACAACATACATCTCATCAAAATATCGAACGAACACCAAATTCACATGGCTACTAATAGCAAGACTTCTCCCATGTCCTCAGGAACAAACGTAACTACTCACAAAGCATATTCATGTTCATAATCAGAGGAGTATTAATATGCATAAATGATCTGAACATATGATCTTCCACCAAATAAACCAACTAGCATCAACTATAAGAGTAATCAACACTACTAGCTACCTACAGGTACCAATCCCAGACTTAGAGACAAGAATTGGATACAAGAGATGAACTAGGATTTGAGAGGAGATGGCGCTGGTGAAGATGTTGATGGAGATTGCCCTCTCCCGATGAGAGGAGCGTTGGTGATGACGATGGCGATGATTTCCCCCTCCCGGAGGGAAGTGTCCCCAGCAGAACAGCTCTACCGGAGCCCTAGATTGGTTCCGCCAAGGTTTCCGCCTCGTGGCGGCGGAGTCTTGTCCCGAAAGCTTGCTTATGATTTTTCTTCGGACGAAAGACTTCATATAGCAGAAGACGGGCATCGGAGAGCCAACAGGGGGCCCATGAGGCAGGGGGCGCGCCCAGGGGGGGTAGCGCGCACCCCCACCCTCGTGGCCAGGGTGTGGGCCCCCTCTAGTATTTCTTCTGCTCAGTATTTTTTATTATTTCCAAAAATGACTTTCGTGGAGTTTCAGGACTTTTGGAGTTGTGCAGAATAGGTCTCTAATAGTTTCTCCTTTTCCAGCCCAGAATTCCAACTTCCGGCATTCTCCCTCCTTATGTAAACCTTGTAAAATAAGAGAGAATAGGCATAAGTATTGCGACATAATGTGTAATAACAGCCCATAATGCAATAAATATCGATATAATAGCATGATGCGAAATGGATGTATCAAGTCCCCCAAGCTTAGACCTCGCTTGTCCTCAAGCAGAAGCTGATAACGATAAATATGTCCACATGTTTAGAGGTAGAGGTGTCGATAAAATAAATACGGACATGAGGGCATGATGATTATTCTCATAACAGCAACATATATGGATATTGTCATATGATTTCTTATGCTCAAGTAATAATCTATTCACAATGCAAAGTATGAATCAGAAACTTTATTGAGAACTAACAAACTATAATCTCAGTCATTGAAGCAATTGCAATTTATCATAACATCATAAAGAGTCTATGTCAGAGCTTCCTAGCAAGTCCACATACCCAACTATCATTTAGTCTTTAATAATTGCTAACACTCACGCAATACTTGTGGTTACGGAGTTTTAATCGGACAAAGAGAAAGATAGGGGCTTATAGTTTCGCCTCCCAACCTTTTACATCAAGGGTAATGTCAATAATAATAACTCATGCTAACTTACATCCAATTAGATATATATATATATATATATATATATATATATATCAGGATCTTCCCAACACACTGTGCTTACCAAAGGATAAAATGTAAAAAGGAAAGGTGAAGATCACCATGACTCTTGCATAAGGTAGAAGGTAATAATAAAAGATAGGCCCTTCGCAGAGGGAAGCAGAGGTTGCCATGCGCTTTCAGGGTTGGATGCACAAAATCTTAATGCAAAAGAAAATCACTTTATATTGCCACTTGTGATATAGACCTTTATTATGCAGTCCATCGCTTTTATTTCTTCCACATCACAAGATCGTATAAAGCTTATTTCCTCCACACCAATCAATCATACATATTTAGAGAGCAATTTTTATTGCTTGCACCGATGACAACTTACTTGAAGGATCTTACTCAATCCATAGGTAGATATGGTGGACTCTCATGGCAAAACTGGTTTAGGGGTATTTGGAAGCACAATTAGTATCTCTACTTGGTGCAAAGAATTTGGCTAGCATGAGGGGGGAAAGGCAAGCTCAACATGTTGGATGATCCATGACAATATACTTTCTCTCAGATATAAGAAAGCATAACCCATTACGTTGTCTTCCTTGTCCGACATCAACTCTTTAGCATGTCATATTTTAATGAGTGCTCAAAATCATAAAAGATGTCCAAGATAGTATATTTATATGTGAAACCTCTCTTTCTTTATTACTTCCTATTAATTCCAACGATGACCAAAGCTATGTTTGTCAACTCTCAACAACTTTTAATCATCATACTCTTTCTATGTGAAGTCATTACTCTCCATAAGATCAATATGATCTCTTTTTATTTCTTTTTATTCTTTATTTTTCTTTTATTCACTCAAGATCATGGCAAAATAATCAAGCCCCTGACTCAACACTAATCTTTATTATATAGCTCACGGACTCGATTACATAGAGGGATCATAAAGCAAAACTCAAAACTAGATCATACCAAAACTTTATTCTACTAGATCAAGATATTACTGAAAGGATCAAACTAAGAAAAACGGTAAAGATAGAGATGTGGTGGTGATACGATACCGGGGCACCTCCCCCAAGCTTGGCAGTTGCCAAGGGGAGTGCCCATTCCCAAGTGGTTATGTCTCCTTCCCCAGAAGTGGTGGTGATGGGGTTGTTGATGAGGTAGGCTTGTCGTCCATCTTCCAAGGCATGGGCTCACCATCATAGAAGGATGATCGAGTCTCCGGGATCCTCAAATCTGCAGCCAAACTCATTATCTTGAATCTATATTCATACTCACAGTTTTGGTTTTGCAAGTCATAGATTTGGGCTTGGAGGTGCTCGATTTTCTCGTGGAGCTTGAAGATGGCCTCCCCAATGTCCTTGGCATCCAGCTTGTGGTTGTTGGTGAACTCCGTGATCATCATGTGATTGGAGTCAAGTCCACGCTCCACCATCTCCGGGCACTTGAAAACTTGTTGCTCCATTGCCTCGAGCCTTGTCTCCACGCTCCCGGTCTTTCTCGGTCCCTCAACATCGCGGATGTGTAGCACCCGCTCATGCACCTCAATGGTTTGAGGGTGTTGCAGCTGTTGGGGAACGTAGCAGAAATTCAAAATTTTCTACGCATCACCAAGATCAATCTATGGAGTACTCTAGCAACGAGGGGAAGGGGAGTGGATCTACATACCCTTGTAGATCGTGACCGGAAGCGTTGCAAGAACGCGGATGAGGGAGTCGTACTCGTAGCGATTCAGATTGCGGTTGATTCTGATCTAAGTGCCGAACCACGGCGCCTCCGCGTTCAACACACGTGCAGCCCGGTGACGTCTCCCACGCCTTGATCCAGCAAGGAGAGAGGGAGAGGTTGGGGAAGACTCCATCCAGCAGCAACACGACGGCATGGTGGTGGTGGAGGAGCGTGGCAATCCCGCAGGGCTTCGCCAAGCACCGCGGGAGAGGAGGAGGAGGGAGAGGGGTAGGGCTGCACCGAAAGAGAGACGTTCTCATGTCTGTATGGCAGCCCAAACCTCAACTATATATAGGGGGGGAGGGGGCTGCGCCCCCCTCTAGGGTTCCCACCCCCAGAGGAGGCGGCCAGCCCTAGATCCCATCAAGGGGGGCGGCCAAGGGGAGGAGAGGGGGAGGCGCCCCACTAGATGGGCCCTAAGGCCCATCTGGACCTATGGTTTGCCCCCTCCCACTCTCCCATGCGCCTTGGGCCTTGGTGGGGGGGCGCACCAGCCCACCTGGGGCTGGTCCCCTCCCACACTTGGCCCACTCAGCCTTCTGGGGCTGGTGGCCCCACTTGGTGGACCCCCGGGACCCTCCCGGTGGTCCCGGTACATTACCGATTTCACCCGAAACTTTTCCGGTGACCAAAACAGGACTTCCCATATATAAATCTTTACCTCCGGACCATTTCGGAACTCCTCGTGACGTCCGGGATCTCATCCGGGACTCCGAACAACATTCGGTAACCACGTACATACCTTCCCTATAACCCTAGCGTCATCGAACCTTAAGCGTGTAGACCCTACGGGTTCGGGAACCATGCAGACATGACCGAGACGTTCTCCGGTCAATAACCAACAGCGGGATCTGGATACCCATGTTGGCTCCCACATGTTCCACGATGATCTCATCGGATGAACCACGATGTCGGGGATTCAATCAATCCCGTATGCAATTCCCTTTGTCTAACGGTATGTTACTTGCCCGAGATTCGATCGTCGGTATCCCTATACCTTGTTCAATCTCGTTACCGGCAAGTCTCTTTACTCGTTCCGTAACTCACATCATCCCGTGATCAACTCCTTGGTCACACTGTGCACATTATGATGATGTCCTACCGAGTGGGCCCAGAGATACCTCTCCGTTTACACGGAGTGACAAATCCCAGTCTCGATTCGTGCCAACCCAACAGACACTTTCGGAGATACCCGTAGTGCACCTTTATAGCCACCCAGTTACGTTGTGACGTTTGGTACACCCAAAGCATTCCTACGGTATCCGGGAGTTGCACAATCTCATGGTCTAAGGAAGTGATACTTGACATTAGAAAAGCTCTGAGCAAACGAACTACACGATCTTGTGCTAGGCTTAGGATTGGGTCTTGTCCATCAAATCATTCTCCTAATGATGTGATCCCGTTATCAACGACATCCAATGTCCATGGTCAGGAAAACGTAACCATCTTTTGATCAACGAGCTAGTCTCCTAGAGGCTTACTAGGGACATGGTGTTGTCTATGTATCCACACATGTATCTGAGTTTCCTATCAATACAATTCTAGCATGGATAATAAACGATTATCATGAACAAGGAAATATAATAATAACCTATTTATTATTGCCTCTAGGGCATATTTCCAACAGTCTCCCACTTGCACTAGAGTCAATAATCTAGTTCACATCACCATGTGATTAACACTGACAGGTCACATCACCATGTGACCAACACCCAAGAGTTTACTAGAGTCAACAATCTAGTTCACATCTCTATGTGATTAACACTCAATGAGTTCTGGTTTGATCATGTTATGCTTGTGAGAGAGGTTATTTAGTCAACGGGTCTGAACCTTTCAGATCCGTGTGTGCTTTACGAATATCTATGTCATCTTGTGGATGCTACCACGCGCTATTTGGAGCCATTTCAAGTAATTGCTCTACTATACGAATCCGGTTTACTACTCAGAGTCATCCGGATTAGTGTCAAAGTTCGCATCGACGTAACCCTTTACGACGAACTCCTTTTCACCTCCATAATCGAGAAAATTCCTTAGTCCACTAGGTACTAAGGATATGTTCGACCGCTATCATGTGATCCATTCCCGGATCACTATTGTACCCCTTGACCAACTCATGGCAAGGCACACTTCATGTGCGGTACACAGCATAGCATACTGTAGAGCCTACGTCTGAAGCATAGGGGACGACCTTCGTCCTTTCTCTTTCTTCTGCTGTGGTCAGGTCTTGAGTCCTACTCAATACTCACACCTTGTAACACAGCCAAGAACTCCTTCTTTGCTGATCTATTTGAACTCTTTCAAAATCATGTCAAGGTGTGCGTTCTTTGAAAGTATCATCAAGCGTCTTGATCTATCTCTATAGATCTTGATGCCCAATGTGTAAGCAGCTTTATCCAGGTCTTCCTTTGAAAAACTCCTTTCAAACAACCCTTTATGCTTTCCAGAAATTTTACATCATTTCGGATCAACAATATGTCATTCACATATACTTATCAGAAATGTTGTAGCGCTCCCACTCACTTTATTGTAAATACAAGTTTCTAACAAACTTTGTATAAACCCAAAAACTTTGATCACTCCATCAAAGTGTATATTCTGACTCCGAGATGCTTGCTCTACTCCATGGAAGGATCACTGGAGCTAGCATACCTTTTAGCATCCTTAGGATCGACAAAAACTTTCTGATTGTATCACATACAACCTTTCCTTACGAAAACTGGTAAGGAAACTTGTTTTGACATCCATCTACTAGATTTCACAAATGCAGATAATGCTAACATGATTCCGACGGACTTAAGCACCGCTACGGATGAGAAAATCTCATCGTAGTCAACTCCTTGAACTTGTGGAAATACTCTTTGCCACAAGTCGAGCTTCATAGACGGCAACATTACCGTCCTTGTCCGTCTTCTTCTTAAAGATCCATTTATCTCAATGGCCTTACGACCATCAAGCAGTACTCTCAAAGTCTATACTTTGTTTTCATACATGGATCCTCTCGGATTTTATGGCTTCTAACCATTTGTCGGAATATGGGCCTACCATCGCTTCTCCATAGCTCGTAGGTTCAGTGTTGTCCTACAACATGATATCTCAGACAGGATCACGTACCACTCTGAAGTAGCACGCATCCTTGTCGTCCTACGAGGTTTGGTAGTGACTTGATCCGAAGTTTCATGATCACTATCATAAGCTTCCACTTCAATTGGTGTAGGTGCCACAGGAACAACTTCCTGTGCCCTGCTACACACTAGTTGAAGTGACGGTTCTATAACCTTATCAAGTCTCCACCATCCTCCCACTCAATTCTTTCGAGAGAAACTTTTCCTCGAGAAAGGACTCGTTTCTAGAAACAATTACTTTTGCTTCCAGATCTGAAATAGGAGGTATACCCAACTGTTTTGGGTTTTCTATGAAGATGTATTTATCCGCTTTGGGTTCGAGCTTATCAGCCTGAAACTTTTTCACATAAGCATCGCAGCCCCAAACTTTTAAGAAACGACAACTTAGGTTTCTATAAACGGTGTCGTCTCAACGGAATTGCGTGGTGCCCCTTTTAAAGTGAATGCGGTTGTCTCTAATGCCTAACCCATAAACGACAGTGGTAATTTGATAAGAAACATCATGGTATGCACCATATCCAATAGGGTGCAGTTATGATGTTCGGACACACCATCACACTATGGTGTTCCAGGCGGTATTAATTGTGAAACACTTTCCACAATGTCTTAATTGTGTGCCAAACTCGTAACTCAGATATCTCTATGATCATATCATAGACATTTTATCCTCTTGTCACGACAATCTTCAACTTCACTCTGAAATTACTTGAACCTTTCAATAATTCAGACTAGTGTTTCATCAAGTAAATACACTCAGCATCTACTCAAATTATCTGTGAAGTAAGAACATAACGATATCCACTGCATGCCTCAGCACTCATTGGACTGCGTACATCAAAATGTATTACTTCCAATAAGTTGCTCTCTTGTTCCATCTTACTGAAAACGAGGACTTTCAGTCATCTTGCCCATGTGGTATGATTTGCATGTCTCAAGTGATTCATAATCAAGTGAGTCTAAACGATCCATCTGCATGGAGTTTCTTCATGCATATATACCAATAGACATGGTTCGCATGTCTCAATCTTTTCAAAATGAGTGAGTCCAAACCCCCAAGAGGAGGCAGCCAGCCCTAGATCCCATCAAGGGGGCGGCCAAGGGGAGGAGAGGGGGAGGCGCCCCACTAGATGGGCCCTAAGGCCCATCTGGACCTAGGGTTTGCCCCCTCCCACTCTCCCATGCGCCTTGGGCCTTGGTGGGGGGGCGCACCAGCCCACCTGGGGCTGGTCCCCTCCCACACTTGGCCCACGCAGCCTTCTGGGGCTGGTGGCCCCACTTGGTGGACCCCCGGGACCCTCCCGGTGGTCCCGGTACATTACCGATTTCACCCGAAACTTTTCCGGTGACCAAAACAGGACTTCCCATATATAAATCTTTACCTCCGGACCATTCCGGAACTCCTCGTGACGTCCGGGATCTCATCCGGGACTCCGAACAACATTCGGTAACCACGTACATGCTTTCCCTATAACCCTAGCGTCATCGAACCTTAAGCGTGTAGACCCTACGGGTTCGGGAACCATGCAGACATGACCGAGACGTTCTCCGGTCAATAACCAACAGCGGGATCTAGATACCCATGTTGGCTCCCACATGTTCCACGATGATCTCATCGGATGAACCACGATGTCGGGGATTCAATCAATCCCGTATACAATTCCCTTTGTCTATCGGTATGTTACTTGCCCGAGATTCGATCGTCGGTATCCCTATACCTTGTTCAATCTCGTTACCGGCAAGTCTCTTTACTCGTTCCGTAACTCACATCATCCCGTGATCAACTCCTTGGTCACACTGTGCACATTATGATGATGTCCTACCGAGTGGGCCCAGAGATACCTCTCCGTTTACACGGAGTGACAAATCCCAGTCTCGATTCGTGCCAACCCAACAAACACTTTCGGTGATACCCGTAGTGCACCTTTATAGCCACCCAGTTACGTTGTGACGTTTGGCACACCCAAAGCATTCCTACGGTATCCGGGAGTTGCACAATCTCATGGTCTAAGGAAATGATACTTGACATTAGAAAAGCTCTGAGCAAACGAACTACACGATCTTGTGCTAGGCTTAGGATTGGGTCTTGTCCATCACATCATTCTCCTAATGATGTGATCCCGTTATCAACGACATCCAATGTCCATGGTCAGGAAACCGTAACCATCTATTGATCAACGAGCTAGTCAACTAGAGGCTTACTAGGGACATGGTGTTGTCTATGTATCCACACATGTATCTGAGTTTCCTATCAATACAATTCTAGCATGGATAATAAACGATTATCATGAACAAGGAAATATAATAATAACCTATTTATTATTGCCTCTAGGGCATATTTCCAACAGTCTCCCACTTGCACTAGAGTCAATAATCTAATTCACATCACCATGTGATTAACACTGACAGGTCACATCACCATGTGACCAAACACCCAAGAGTTTACTAGAGTCAACAATCTAGTTCACATCTCTATGTGATTAACACTCAATGAGTTCTGGTTTGATCATGTTATGCTTGTGAGAGAGGTTATTAGTCAACGGGTCTGAACCTTTCAGATCCGTGTGTGCTTTATGTATATCTATGTCATCTTGTGGATGCTACCACGCGCTATTTGGAGCCATTTCAAATAATTGTTCTACTATACGAATCCGGTTTACTACTCAGAGCCATCCGGATTAGTGTCAAAGTTCGCATCGACGTAACCCTTTACGACGAACTCCTTTTCACCTCCATAATCGAGAAAATTCCTTAGTCCACTAGATACTAAGGATAAGTTTGACCGCTGTCATTTGATCCATTCCCGGATCACTATTGTACCCCTTGACCAACTCATGGCAAGGCACACTTCATGTGCGGTACACAGCATAGCATACTGTAGAGCCTACGTCTGAAGCATAGGGGACGACCTTCGTCCTTTCTCTTTCTTCTGCTGTGGTCAGGTCTTGAGTCTTACTCAACACTCACACCTTGTAACACAGCCAAGAACTCCTTCTTTGCTGATCTATTTGAACTCTTTCAAAATCATGTCAAGGTGTGCGTTCTTTGAAAGTATCATCAGGCGTCTTGATCTATCTCTATAGATCTTGATGCCCAATGTGTAAGCAGCTTTATCCAGGTCTTCCTTTGAAAAACTCCTTTCAAACAACCCTTTATGCTTTCCAGAAATTTTACATCATTTCGGATCAACAATATGTCATTCACATATACTTATCAGAAATGTTGTAGCGCTCCCACTCACTTTATTGTAAATACAAGTTTCTAATAAACTTTGTATAAATCCAAAATCTTTGATCATCTCATCAAAGCGTACATTCCAACTCCGAGATGCTTACTCCAGTCCTTAGAAGGATCGCTGGAGCTAGCATACCTTTTAGCATCCTTAGGATCGACAAAACCTTTCTGATTGTATCACATACAACCTTTCCTTACGAAAACTGGCAAGGAAACTTGTTTTGACATCCATCTGCCAGATTTCATAAATGCAGCTAATGCCAACATGATTCCGACGGACTTAAGCATCGCTACGGATGAGAAAATCTCATAGTATTCAACTCCTTGAACTTGTGAAAATACTCTTTTCCACAAGTCGAGCTTCATAGACGGTAACATTACCGTCCATGTCCGTCTTCTTCTTAAAGATCCATTTATCTCGGATTTCATGGCTTCTAACCATTTGTCGGAATATGGGCCCACCATCGCTTCTCCATAGCTCGTAGGTTCAGTATTGTCCAACAACATGATATATCAGACAGGATCACGTACCACTCTGAAGTAGCACGCATCCTCGTCGTCCTACGAGGTTTGGTGGTGACTTGATCCGAAGTTTCATGATCACGATCATAAGCTTCCACTTCAATTGGTGTAGGTGCCACAGGAACAACTTCCTGTGCCCTGCTACACACTAGTTGAAGTTATGGTTCAATAACCTTATCAAGTTTCCACCATCCTCCCACTCAATTCTTTCGAGAGAAACTTTTCCTCGAGAAAGGACTCGTTTCTAGAAGCAATCACTTTTGCTTCCAGATCTGAAATAGGAGGTATACCCAACTGTTTTGGGTTTTCTATGAAGATGCATTTATCCGCTTTGGGTTCGAGCTTATCAGCCTGAAACTTTTTCTCATAAGCATCGCAGCCCCAAACTTTTAAGAAACGACAACTTAGGTGTCTCTAAACGGTGTCGTCTCAACGGAATTGCGTGGTGCCCCTTTTAAAGTGAATGCGGTTATCTCTAATGCCTAACCCATAAACGATAGTGGTAATTTGATAAGAAACATCATGGTATGCACCATATCCAATAGGGTGCAGCTATGATGTCCAGACACACCATCACACTATGGTGTTCCAGGCGGTATTAATTGTGAAACACTTTCCACAATGTCTTAATTGTGTGCCAAACTCGTAACTCAGATACTCATCTCTATGATCATATCACAGACATTTTATCCTCTTGTCACGACAATCTTCAACTTCACTCTGAAATTACTTGAACCTTTCAATAATTCAGACTTGTGTTTTATCAAGTAAATACACTCAGCATCTACTCAAATCATTTGTGAAGTAAGAACATAACGATATCCACTGCATGCCTCAGCACTCATTGGACTGCATACATCAAAATGTATTACTTCCAATAAGTTGTTCTCTTGTTCCATCTTGCTGAAAACGAGGACTTTCAGTCATCTTGCCCATGTGGTATGATTTGCATGTCTCAAGTGATTCGAAATCAAGTGAGTCCAAACGATTCATCTGCATGGAGTTTCTTCATGCATATATACCAATAGACATGGTTTGCATGTCTCAATCTTTTCAAAAACGAGTGAGTCCAAAGATCCATCTACATGGAGCTTCTTCATGCGTTTTATCCCAATATGACTCAAATAGCAGTGCCACAAGTATGTGGTACTATCATTACTTTTGGCATGAACATGTGTATCACTACGATCGAGATTCATTTTAGGTGCGAGACCATTGAGGTATTATTCAAATAAACAGAGTAACCATTATTATCCTTAAATGAATAACCGTATTGCGATAAACATGATCCAATCATGCTTAACGCAAACACCAAATCTCGATGGTAGAGGGAGCATGCGATGCTTGATCACATCAACCTTGGAAACACTTCCAACACATATCGTCATCTCACCTTTAGCTAGTCTCCGTTTATTCCGCAGCTTTTATTTCGAGTTACTAACACTTAGTAACCGAACCGGTATCTAATACCCTGGTGCTGCTAGGAGTACTAGTAAAGTACACATTCATATAATGTATATCCAATATACTTCTGTCGACCTTGCCTGCCTTCTCATCTACCAAGTATCTAGGGTAGTACTGGTTCAGTGACCATTCCCCTCATTGCAGAAGCACTTAGTCTCGGGTTTGGGTTCAACCTTGGGATTCTTCACTAGAGCAGCAAACGATTTGCTGTTTCATGAAGTATCCCTTTTGCCCTTGCCCTTCTAGAAACTAGTGGTTTTACCAACCATCAACAATTGATGCTCCTTCTTGATTTCTACTTTCGCGGTGTCAAACATCGCGAATAGCTCAAGGATCATCATAACTATCCCCTGATATGTTATAGTTCATCACGAAGCTCTACTAGCTTGGTGGCAGTGACTATGGAGAACTATCACTATCTCATCTGGGAGATTAACTCCCACTCGATTCAAGCGATTGTGGCACTCAGACAATCTGAGCACATGCTCAACGATTGAGCTTTTCTCCCTTAGTTTGCAGGCTTAAGAAACTTGTCAGAGGTCTCATACCTCTTGACGTGGGCACTAGTCTGAAATCTCAATTTCAGTCTTCGGAACATCTCATGTGTTCTGCGACGTTTCAAAAACGTCTCTTGTGCCACAATTCTAAACCGTTAGCATTACGCATTGAACTATCACGTAGTCATCAAAAACGTGTATGCCAGATGTTTCGTAACATCTACAGACGACGTTGAGGTTCAGCACACCGAGCGGTGCATTTAAGGACATAAGCCTTCTGTGCAGCAATGAGGACAATCCTCAGTTTACGGACCCAGTCCGCATAATTGCTACTATCAACTTTCAACTAAATTTTCTCTAGGAACATATCTTAAACAGTAGAACTAAAGCGTATGACATAATTTGCAAAGACCTTTTGACAATGTTCATGATAATGAAGTTCATCTGATTATTGAACTCCCACTCAGATAGACATCCCTCTAGTCATCTAAGTGATTCATGATCCGAGTCAAACTAGGCCGTGTCCGATCATCACGTGAGACGGACTAGTCATCATCGGTGAACATCTCCATGTTGATCGTATCTCCTATACGACTCATGTTCGACCTTTCGGTCTCTTGTGTTCCGAGGCCATGTCTGTACATGCTAGGCTCGTCAAGTCAACCTAAGTGTTTTGCATGTGTTCCGAGGCCATGTCTGTACATGCTAGGCTCGTCAACACCCGTTGTATTCGAACGTTAGAATCTATCACACCCGATCATCACGTGGTGCTTCGAAACAACGAACCTTCGCAACGGTGCACAGTTAGGGGGAACACGTCTCTTGAAATTTTTAGTGAGGGATCATCTTACTTACTACCGTCGTTCTAAGCAAATAAGATGCATAACATGATAAACATCACATGCAATCAAATAGTGACATGATATGGCCAATATCATTTTGCTCCTTTGATCTCCATCTTCGGGGCACCATGATCATCTTTCTCACCGGCATGACACCATGATCTCCATCATCATGATCTCCATCATTGTGTCTTCTTGAAGTTGTCACGCCAACAGTTACTTCTACTTCTATGGCTAATGCGCTTAGCAATAAAGTAAAGTAACTTACATGGCGTTATTCAATGACACGCAGGTCATACAAAAATAAAGACAACTCCTATGGCTCCTGCCGGTTGTCATACTCATCGACATGCAAGTCGTGATTCCTATTACAAGAATATGATCAATCTCATACATCACATATATCATTCATCACATCTTCTGGCCATATCACATCACATAGCACATGCTGCAAAAACAAGTTAGACGTCCTCTAATTGTTGTTTGCAAGTTTTTTACGTGGCTTGTATAGGTTTCTAGCAAGAACGTTTCTTACCTACGTAAAACCACAACGTGATATGCCAATTTCTATTTACCCTTCATAAGGACCCTTTTCATCGAATCCGTTCCGACTAAAGTGGGAGAGACAGACACCCGCTAGCCACCTTATGCAACTAGTGCATGTCAGTCGGTGGAACCTGTCTCACGTAAGCCTACGTGTAAGGTCGGTCCGGGCCGCTTCATCCCACAATGCCGCCGAAACAAGATAAGACTGGTAGCGGCAAGAAGAATTGACAACATCGACGCCCACAACTACTTTGTGTTCTACTCGTGCATAGAAACTACGCATAGACCTAGCTCATGATGCCACTGTTGGGGAACATAGCAGAAATTCAAAATTTTCTACGCATCACCAAGATCAATCTATGGAGTACTCTAGCAACGAGGGGAAGGGGAGTGGATCTACATACCCTTGTAGATCGCGAGCGGAAGCGTTGCAAGAACGCGGATGAGGGAGTCGTACTCGTAGCGATTCAGATTGCGGTTGATTCCGATCTAAGCGCCGAACCACGGCGCCTCCGCGTTCAACACACGTGCAGCCCGGTGACGTCTCCCACGCCTTGATCCAGCAAGGAGAGAGGGAGAGGTTGGGGAAGACTCCATCCAGCAGCAACACGACGGCATGGTGGTGGTGGAGGAGCGTGGCAATCCCGCAGGGCTTCGCCAAGCACCGCGGGAGAGGAGGAGGAGGGAGAGGGGTAGGGCTGCACCGAAAGAGAGACGTTCTCATGTCTGTATGGCAGCCCAAACCTCAACTATATATAGGGGGGGAGGGGGCTGCGCCCCCCTCTAGGGTTCCCACCCCCAGAGGAGGCGGCCAGCCCTAGATCCCATCAAGGGGGGCGGCCAAGGGGAGGAGAGGGGGAGGCGCCCCACTAGATGGGCCCTAAGGCCCATCTGGACCTAGGGTTTGCCCCCTCCCACTCTCCCATGCGCCTTGGGCCTTGGTGGGGGGGGGGCGCACCAGCCCACCTGGGGCTGGTCCCCTCCCACACTTGGCCCACGCAGCCTTCTGGGGCTGGTGGCCCCACTTGGTGGACCCCCGGGACCCTCCCGGTGGTCCCGGTACATTACCGATTTCACCCGAAACTTTTCCGGTGACCAAAACAGGACTTCCCATATATAAATCTTTACCTCCGGACCATTCCGGAACTCCTCGTGACGTCCGGGATCTCATCCAGGACTCCGAACAACATTCGGTAACCACGTACATACCTTCCCTATAACCCTAGCGTCATAGAACCTTAAGCGTGTAGACCCTACGGGTTCGGGAACCATGCAGACATGACCGAGACGTTCTCCGGTCAATAACCAACAGCGGGATCTGGATACCCATGTTGGCTCCCACATGTTCCACGATGATCTCATCGGATGAACCACGATGTCGGGGATTCAATCAATCCCGTATGCAATTCCCTTTGTCTAACGGTATGTTACTTGCCCGAGATTCGATCGTCGGTATCCCTATACCTTGTTCAATCTCGTTACCGGCAAGTCTCTTTACTTGTTCCGTAACTCACATCATCCCGTGATCAACTCCTTGGTCACACTGTGCACATTATGATGATGTCCTACCGAGTGGGCCCAGAGATACCTCTCCGTTTACACGGAGTGACAAATCCCAGTCTCGATTCGTGCCAACCCAACAGACACTTTCGGAGATACCCGTAGTGCACCTTTATAGCCACCCAGTTACGTTATGACGTTTGGCACACCCAAAGCATTCCTACGGTATCCGGGAGTTGCACAATCTCATGGTCTAAGGAAATGATACTTGACATTAGAAAAGCTCTGAGCAAACGAACTACACGATCTTGTGCTAGGCTTAGGATTGGGTCTTGTCCATCACATCATTCTCCTAATGATGTGATCCCGTTATCAACGACATCCAATGTCCATGGTCAGGAAACCGTAACCATCTATTGATCAACGAGCTAGTCAACTAGAGGCTTACTAGGGACATGGTGTTGTCTATGTATCCACACATGTATCTGAGTTTCCTATCAATACAATTCTAGCATGGATAATAAACGATTATCATGAACAAGGAAATATAATAATAACCTATTTATTATTGCCTCTAGGGCATATTTCCAACAGCAGCACCTCCGCGAGGTAGGGATTGATGACCTTCTCGAAGAACTTGTCCTTGGGGGCACTTGGAGATGTCATGATGATCTAGATCTGTCAGAAAAACAGCTCGAAACAAGAACAGAGGATAATTGCATGATACAGGAGTCAAAACCTTCGGGAGATTATATAATGAATTTTTACCGACCGAAATACGTATCATGCAAGAAAACAGAGTCCGGAGAGCACACGAGGTAGGGGGTGCGCCCAGGGGGGTAGGGCGCGCCCTCCACCCTTGTGGAGACCTCGTGTCCTTCCCGGACTGCTTCTTATTTTTCTATTTTTCTAAATATTCCAAAACAGAGAAAAATTGCCATTAGAACTGTTTTGGAGTCGGTTTAATTACCGTACCACATACCCATTCCTTTTCGGAGTCTGTAACATTCCGAAAAGTGTCCCTTATGTATTCCTCCGGGGTTACGGTTTCAATAACATTGGTTTCGACATTTTTAGGATTACCTGAGATATAATGTTTAATTCTTTGGCCGTTCACCACCTTCGGATTTATGCCTTCGAAGTTGTGGATTTTTATGGCACCGGAACGATAGACCTCTTCGATAACGTACGGACCTTCCCATTTACAGAGAAGTTTTCCTGCAAAAAATCTTAAATGAGAGTTTTATAGCAATACATAATCACCTACATTAAACTCACGCTTTTGTATCCTTTTGTCATGCCATCTTTTAACTTTTTCTTTAAACAATTTGGCATTCTCATAAGCTTGGGTTCTCCATTCATCAAGTGAGCTAATGTCAAATAACCTCTTCTCACCGGCAAGTTTGAAATCATAGTTGAGCTCTTTAATAGCCCAATATGCCTTATGTTCTAGTTCAAGAGGTAGGTGACATGCTTTTCCATAAACCATTTTATATGGAGACATACCCATAGGATTTTTTATATGCAGTTCTATAGGCCCATAATGCATCATCAAGTTTCTTAGACCAATTCTTTCTAGATCTATTAACAGTCTTTTGCAAAATTAATTTTAGCTCTCTGTTGCTCAATTCTACTTGACCACTAGACTGTGGGTGATAAGGAGATGCAATTCTATGATTAACATCATACTTAGCAAGCATTTTACGAAAAGCACCATGAATAAAATGTGAACCACCATCAATCATTAAATATCTAGGGACTCCAAACCTCAGAAAAATAACTTCTTTAAGCATATTAATAGAGGTTTTATGATCAGCACTACTAGTTGGAATAGCTTCTACCCACTTAGTAACGTAATCAACAGCAACTAAAATATGTGTGTATCCATTAGAGGCAGGAAAAGGTCCCATATAATCAAAGCCCCAAACATCAAATGGTTCAATAACAAGTGAATAATTCATAGGCATTTCTTGACGTCTACTAATATTACCAATTCTTTGACATTCATCGCAAGATAAAACAAACTTACGAGCATCCTTGAAGAGAGTAGGCCAATAAAAACCGGATTGCAATACCTTATGTGCAGTTCTATCTCCAGTGTGGTGTCCTCCATAAGCTTCGGAGTGACACTTCCGTAGGATCTGTTCCTGTTCACGCTCAGGTACACAACGTCTAATAATACCATCTACTCCTTCTTTATAAAGATGTGGGTCATCCCAAAAATAATGTCTCAAATCATAGAAGAACTTTTTCTTTTGTTGGTATGTGAATCTAGGTGGTATAAATTTAGCAACACTGTAATTAGCATAATCAGCATACCATGGAGCAGTACGAGAAGCATTTATGACATTTAATTGTTCATCAGGAAAGCTATCATCAATAGGTAGTGGGTCATCAAGAACATTTTCCAACCCAGACAAGTTGTCTGCAACGGGATTCTCAGCTCCCTTTCTATCAATAATATGCAAATCAAATTCTTGTAACAACAGAACCCATCTAATAAGTCTAGCTTTAGCATCTTTCTTTTCCATAAGATATTTAATAGCAGCATGATCAGTGTGAATAGTTACTTTAGAATCAACAATATAAGGTCTGAACTTATCACAAGCAAATACAACTGCTAAGAATTCTTTTTCAGTAGTAGCATAATTTCTCTGAGCATTGTCTAGAGTTTTACTAGCATATTGAACAAAATTTAATTTCTTATCAGCTCTTTGCCCTAGAAAAGCACCTACAGCATAATCACTGGCATCACACATGATTTCAAACGGTAAATTCCAATTAGGTGGCTGAACAATAGGTGCAGAAATCAATGCTTTCTTAAGTATTTCAAATGCTTCTACACAATCATCATCAAAGATAAATGGTATATCTTCTTGTAATAAATTAGTCAGAGGCCGAGAAATTTTTGAGAAGTCCTTAATGAACCTCCTATAAAAACCAGCATGACGAAGGAAACTTCTTATACCTTTGATGTCCTTGGGACACGACATCTTTTCAATAGCATCAACCTTGGCTTTATCAACTTCAATGCCTCTTTCAGAAATTTTATGCCCCAAAACAATGCCTTCATTAACCATAAAGTGGCACTTCTCCTAATTCAAGACAAGGTTAGTTTCTTCACATCTCTGCAAAACTCGATCAAGGTTGCTCAAGCAATCATCAAAAGAGGATCCATAAACGGAGAAATGTCCATGAAAACCTCATAAATCTTTTCACAAAAGTCAGAGAATATAGCCATCATGCATCTTTGAAAGGTAGCAGGTGCGTTACATAAACCAAAAGGCATACATCTATAAGCAAAAGTACCGAAAGGGCAAGTAAAAGTGGTCTTTGATTGATCATCGGCTGACACAGGTATTTGAGAGAAACTAGAATAACCATCTAGAAAGCAAAAATGTGTATGTTTGGATAATCTTTCTAGCATTTGATCGATCAAAGGTAAGGGGTAATGATCCTTTTTAGTAGCTTTATTTAATTTGTGGAAATCAATTACCGTAATATAACTTGTAATAATTCGTTGCGGAATCAATTCATCTTTATCATTAGGAACGACAGTAATACCTCCCTTCTTAGGGACACAATGGACAGGACTTACCCACTGACTATCAGCAACGGGATAAATAATACCTGCCTCAAGAAGCTTTAGTATTTCCTTTCTTACCACTTCTTTCATCTTAGGATTCAGCCGTTATTGGTGATCACAAATTGGTTTGGCATCTTTCTCTAAATTTATTTTGTGTTGACATGGAGTGGGACTTATGCCCTTAAGATCATCAAGAGTATATCCAATGGCAGCGCGGTGCTTCTTGAGATTTTTCAATAATCTCTCTTCTTCATGCTCTGAAAGGTTAGCATTAATAATAACGGGATAAATCTTTTTCTCATCAAGATAAGCATATTTAAGAGTATCGGGTAACGGTTTAAGTTCAAACACGGGATCACCCTTGGGTGGAGGAGGATCCCCTAGGATTTCAACAGGCAAATTGTGTTTCAGGATGGGTTCTTGTTTAAAGAATACTTCATCTATTTCCCTTCTTTCATTCATAAACATATCATTTTCATGGTCTAGCAAATATTGTTCTAAAGGATCACTAGGAGGTACGACAATAGAAGCAAGACCAATAATTTCATTTTTACTAGGCAATTCCTCTTCACGGTGTTGTCTACGAAATTTAGAGAAGTTAAACTCATGAGACATATCACCTAGACCAATAGTAACAACATCCTTTTTGCAATCTATCTTAGCATTAACAGTGTTTAAGAAGGGTCTACCAAATATAATGGGACAAAAGCTATCTTGCGGGGAACCAAGAACAAGAAAATCAGCAGGATATTTAGTTTTTCCACACAAGACTTCAACATCTCTAACAATTCCAATGGGTGATATGGTAACTCTATTGGCAAGCTTAATGGTAACATCAATATCTTCTATCTCAGCAGGTGCAATATCATGCATAATTTCTTTGTATAAGTCATGAGGTATAGCACTAGCACTAGCACCCATATCACACAAGCCATGATAACAATGATCTCCTATTTTAACATAAATAACAGGCATGCCTACCACTGGTCTATGTTTATCTTTAGCACAAGGTTTAGCAATTCTAGCAGTTTCATCACAGAAATAAATAACATGACCATCAATATTATCAGCCAAGAGATCTTTAACAATAGCAATATTAGGTTCAACTTTAACTTGCTCAGGAGGTGTATAGGTTCTAATATTGCTTTTACGAACCACAGTTGAAGCTTTAGCATGATCTTTTATCCTAACAGGAAAAGGTGGTTTCTCTACATAAGTAGTAGGAACAATAGGATCATTATAAGTGATAGTCTTTTCTTCCACTTTAATAGGTGCAACTACTTTTACTTCTATGGGAGGATGATATTTAAACCACTTCTCCTTAGGGAGGTCAACATGAGTAGCAAAAGATTCACAGAAAGAAGCTACTATCTCAGAGTCAAGCCCATATTTAGTGCTAAATTTACGGAAAACATCGCTATCCATAAAAGATTTAACACAATCAAACTTAGGTGTCATACCTGACTCCTTACCTTCGTCGAGGTCCCAATCTTCAAAGTTGCGTTTAATTCTTTCCAATAAATCCCATTTGAATTCATTAGTCTTCATCGTAAAGAGCCAGCACAAGAAGTATCGAGCATGGTGCGATTGTTATCAGAAAGCCGAGCATAAATTTTTTTAATAATTATTTATCTTGGGAGCTCATGATTGGGGCATGAATATAACATTGATTTAAGCCTCCCCCAAGCTTGAGCGATGCTTTCTCCTTCGCGAGGCCAAAAATTATATATATAATTGCGATCACGATGAACAAGATGCATACGATAAAACTTCTGATGAAATTCCAATTTCAATCGTTTGTAGTTCCATGATCCCATATCATCACATAACCTATACCATGTCAATGCATCTCCCTTCAAAGATAAAGGGAAGACCTTCTTCTTAATAACATCATCGGGTATACCTGCAAGCTTAAATAATCCATAAACTTCATCCACGTATATTAGGTGCTCATCAGGATGCATTGTTCCATCTCCTGCAAAAGGATTAGCTAGCAGTTTTTCCAACATACCCGAAGGAATTTCAAAGTAGACATTTTCATTTTCAGTAGGTTCAGTAGGTTGAGGAGCAACTCTTTGCTCTACTGGTCGGGGTGAAGATACCCCGAACAAGCCCCTCAGAGGATTACTTTCCATTGTAACAAGTGATAGTAAATTTCAGCACAATATAAAAAAAATTTCCTTACCAAATTCCACCTACCAAAGGCGCTTCACTACCCGGCAACGGCGCCAGAAAAGAGTCTTGATGACCCACAAGTATAGGGGATTTATCGTAGTCCTTTCGATAAGTAAGGGTGTCGAACCCAACGAAGAGCAGAAGGAAATGATAAGCGGTTTTCAGCAAGGTATTCTCTGCAAGCACTGAAATTATAGGTAACAAATAGTTTTGTGATAAGACAATTGGTAACGAGCAACAAGTAACAAAAGTAAATAAACTGCAGCAAGGTGGCCCAATCCTGTTTGTAGCAAAGGACAAGCCTGGACAAACTCTTATATGGAGAAAAGCGCTCCCGAGGACACATGGGAATTATCGTCAAGCTAGTTTTCATCACGTTCATATGATTCGCGTTCGGTACTTCTATAATTTGATATGTGGGTGGACCGGTGCTTGGGTGCTGTCCTTACTTGGACAAGCATCCCACTTATGTCCGCAACTACAAAAGAAGTATTAAGGTAAACCTAACCATACCATGAAACATGTGGATCCAAATCGGCCCCTTACGAAGCAACGCATAAACTAGGGTTTGAGCTTCTGTCACTCTAGCAACCAATAATCTACTTATTACTTCCCAATGCCTTCCTCTAGGCCCAAATATGGGTGAAGTGTCATGTAGTCGACGTTCACATAATGCCACTAGATGAGAGACTACATACATCTCATCAAAATATCGAATGAACCCCAAATTCACATGCCTCCTAATAGCAAGACTTCTCCCATGTCCTCAGGAACAAACGTAACTACTCACAAACCATATTAATGTTCATAATCAGAGCAGTATTAATATGCATAAAGGATTTGAACATATGATCTTCCACCAAATAAACGAACTAGCATGAACTACAAGGAGTAATCAAAGCTACTAGCAACCTACAGGTACCAATCCCAGACTTAGAGACAAGAATTGGATACAAGAGATGAACTAGGGTTTGAGAGGAGATGGTGCTGGTGAAGATGTTGATGGAGATTGCCCTCTCCTGATGAGAGGAGCGTTCGTGATGATGATCGCGATGATTTCCCCCTCCCGGAGGGAAGTGCCCCCACCAGAACATCTCTGCCGGAGCCCTAGATTGGTTCCGCCAAGGTTCCACCTCGTGGCGGCGGAGTCTCGTCCCGAAAGCTTGCTTATGATTTTTCTTCGGACGAAAGACTTCATATAGCAGAAGATGGGCATCGGAGAGCCAACAGGGGGCCCACGAGGCAGGGGGCGCGCCCAGGGGGTAGGGCGCGCCCCCCACCCTCATGGCCAGGGTGTGGGCCCCCTCTAGTATTTCTTCTGCTCAGTATTTTTTATTATTTCCAAAAATGACTTTCGTGGAGTTTCAGGACTTTTGGAGTTGTGCAGAATAGGTCTCTAATATTTGCTCCTTTTCTAGCCCAGAATTCCAGCTGCCGGCATTCTCCCTCCTTATGTAAACCTTGTAAAATAAGAGAGAATAGGCATAAGTATTGTGACATAATGTGTAATAACAGCCCATAATGCAATAAATATCGATATAAAAGCATGATGCAAAATGGACGTATCAACGACCGGAATCAGGCAGACACCAGGCGGGCGCCAGCGCGCGCAGTGTCCTTGTTTCCTCTTCGTTGCTAAGGAGGCAGGCGCAAGCGCGGAGTACCGAGGCATCAGGCAAAGGTTTCCACATCGGTGCAACGAGACCAAGACCAGCAGGACGGCATGACGGAGGTCACCGTGGAGCCCAAGACGGCGTCACCACCAGAGCCTTTATCAGGCGAAGACCACTTTTGGTAGGATAGCTTGTACTAGTTGTCCCCCTTCAAATTTGTCCGCCGTTGTTGGCTCCCTTCCCACTCATTATTTGGGGAGAGGACCAGGGCCTATATAAGTAGAGCTAGCCACCACAGCAGAGGCAGGTTGAACTGATCGAGTTCTCATCCACAAGTCCACAGAGCACAAGAACACCTCAACCTCAGGAGGCTGTTCTTCCCCTTGTACTGTTCATCATCAGCCCAAGAGGCAATCCACCACCACACACTGGAGTAGGGTATTACACCACAACGGTGGCCCGAACCAGTATAAATCTCGTGTCTTTCTGTGTTGCGAGTTTGTCGAGTTCGTCCGTGAGATCTTAGCGAGCTAGGGCGTGGATCGGTAGGAAGGAAAGAACTTCGCGCACACCCCAGAGTTCAAACCTTAAGGGTTTTGCCGGAACCCCACATGCGACAAGGACATGGTTTGCCGACCCAAGGAATCTGGAGGACTAGGTGTCATTAATCTGAAGGTACAAAGTGATGCACTCCTACTTAAATACCTACATAAATTCTACAACTGATGGGACCTGCCTTGGGTGGAACTCCTATGGAACACAAACTACAGTAACAAGATCCCCCATGCAGCTAACCCCTGGGGTTCTTTCTGGTGGCGAGATGTGACAAAACTCATGCCGGTTTATTGAGGGATTACTAAAGCCCAAGTGCACACGGGCGAGGACATTCTTTTCTGGAAGGATTTATGGACTAATGGTATTCTATCAGAAACACACCCGCGGGCTTTCTCGTTCGCCATTCAGGAGGATCTATCAGTCAAAGATTTCTTGGGGACCATGACACTGGGGGAAATGTTCCACCTACCGTTATCGGTTCACGCGCATGCAGAGACAAGGGATCTTCAATGGCTGGTCCGTGACATTGAACTTCAGGACAACCTTTCTGATGCTAATAAGTGGACCTGCACATGGGGGACTGAGACGTACTCAGCCAGCAAATACTACAACTTCTATTTCAGGGATGTTCGGGCCCACCAGGCCTATAAATGGCTATGGAAATCCAAAGTTACAATGAAAATCAAGGTTTTTGGTTGGTTCCTACTGTCTGACAGGCTCAACACCAGAAACATGTTGAAACGTAGGCACTACAACATTGGCAACGACTATACCTGCCCCCTCTGCGAGTCCAACTTGGAAGAAATAGTAGAACACCTCTTCTTTGAATGCTCCTTCAGCAAAAACTGTTGGTCAGACATTGGCATTTGCTAGAGTTCACAAGGCTCATGATTGGATTGGATAAACACAGCTAAAATTTCATACAACAAGCCAATGTTCATGGCAATCTTCTTACATGCAGCTTGGAGCATCTGGAAGGAAAGAAATAATAAGGTCTTTAGAGGAATAACACCCACGAAAGCTTCCTGGAGCTCAAGATTAAAAGTGGATCTCTCCCTCCTAACTCATAGAGTTGGGGAAAAGCATATCTCCTTTCTATACTTTTTTGTAGCTTCCTTATAGTTTCATACTTCCCCAGCCCTCCCCAAAGGGGATGGCATGGAAAAAAACATATGTAATTCCACCCCATACATTAATTTAATTACACAGTAGGAGGCTCTCCTACTATTTCAGGTGTCAAAAAAAAACAATATCACCCAAACTAAAATTTCTATCACGAAGTAAAGCATGGCGCAAAATAGCGAGGTCAGGGGCCCTAAGGCCTCCACTCTCCCCATGACCAATTAAACATCTCCCAGCAAATAATGAGTAATAGCACAAAACAGGAAAATGCAAACTAGCCACTCTCGCTTCCGACACTCCTCTCCCTTCCCGTACAGTAACTTCATCAATAAAATCTTCCACATCTCTAGGACGTGGTTCACTGACACTACCCTCATAAGGTAATTTGCAAACCTCGCAAAAATCATAAAGCGTCATCTCCTTATACTCATCATATAAATAAAACTCTACCGTGGGTGGTGATTTCCTAGCAAGAAAGTGAACATTTTGCCCAAAGATATTACTGAGTAGGAGGTATTGATCACACTTATCGTGGAGGAAGTCGGTGATGCCTGCATTCTCAGCCGAATAATAGAAATCCTCATAAATTCCGGCCGCCCCCAAGAATGCAGCACTTGGCCATTCACACGGCAGAACCTCCGCGGTGCGAGGAATGTTGTACTTGGGCTTCTTCTCTTCATTTTCATTTTCCTTTGAACCCCGCCTTGAAGAGCCTCTCAACCATCTCTTCATCATTTCTTTTCTCTGAAATTTCTGAAATTTTAGTGACTCAACATAAAAGTGTACCAAAGTCAACAAAATTGATAGCAACTACTCCTACAAGTGTCTAGAGCCTATATCATGCATCAAACTACTTTGGACCATATAAATTTGACATGCAAGCTTAAGAACAAGGTCACCACAGCAGCAAAAGTTTGCAATGTAAAAAGCACTAGAACAAAAACTAATTGGACCACTAGCGGAGTCACATACTGAAGAACAATCCCCAAAAATAGTTTTGCAAATGGAGCTTTGCACAAGGAGATCGAAAATGGTAGCAAGATGAGCTAGAACACGGGTTTGAGCAATGGGATGATTTTTTTTCGGAGGAAGACGAAGTGGATGGGTGCTGGAAAAAGTGAGGGGGACCTACGTGGGACCCACAAGGCAGGGGGCGCGCCCTCCATCCTTGTGGTCCACTGGTGCAACCCCCTGGTGTGTTCTCAGTGCCAAAAATTCTTAAATATTTTATAAAAAATTATACTAAATTTTCCAGGCATTTGGAGAACTTCTATTTTCGGGAGATTTTTTATTACACGGATAGTTCAGAAAACAGATGGATAATACTATTTTTGCTTTATTTATTCTAAATAACAGAAAGTAAAAAGTAGGTACAGAAAGTTGTGCTTTCTAAATTCATCCATCCCATGCCCATCAAAAGGAATCCATTAACAAGGTTGATCAAGTCTAATTAACAAACTTGTTCTGAATGACAAGAAACAAGAGAACTTTCAAATAACACTAGGTTACCTCAACGGGGATATACATGTCCCCAACAATCAGAATATCATATTTCTTTTTAATAGTAGGAAGAGGGAATTCAAAACCTCCAATAGCAATAGTTGAAATTAATAGAATTGATGCTATTCACTTGAGGTTGTTTCTTCGGAAAGTGTACCGTATTCTCATTACCATTAACATGAAAAGTGACATTGCCCTTGTTTCAATCAATAACAACCCATGCAGTATTCAAAAAGGGTCTACCAAGGATGATCGACACACTGTCATCCTCAGGAATATCAAGAATAACAAATTTCGTTAAGATAGCAACGTTTGCAACCACGACAGGCACATCCTCACAAATACCGATGAGTATAGAAATTTATTTATCAGCCATTTGCAAAGAGATTTTAGTAGGTGTCAACTTATTGAATTCAAGTCTACGATACAAAGAGAAAGACATAACACTAACACCGGCTCCCAAATCACATAAAGCAGTTTTAACATAGTTTCTTTTAATGGAGCATTGTATAGTTGGTATTCTTGGATCTCCTAGTTTCTTGGGTATTCCACCCTTAAAAGTGTAATTAGCAAGCACGGTGGAAATTTCAGATTACGGTATCATTCTTTTATTTGTAACAATATCTTTCATATACTTAGCATAAGGAGACATTTTCAGAATAACAGTCAAACGCATACGCAAAAGGACAGGTCTAAGCATTTCAACAAAGCACTCAAAATCCTCATCATCCTTTTTCTTGGATGGTTTAGGAGGAAAGGGAATGGGTTTCTGAACCCATGGTTTTCTTTCTCTACCATGTTTCCTAGCAATGAAGTCTCTCTTATCATAACGTTGATTCTTAGATTGTGGGTTATCAAGATCAACAACAGGTTCTGCCTCCACATCATTATCATTACTAGGTTGAGCATCAACATGAACACCATCATTAACATTAGCACTAGGTTCATGTTCATCACCAGATTGTGTCTCAGCATCAGAAATTGAAATGTCATTTGGATTCTCAGGTGTATCTATAACATGTTCACTAGAAGCATGCAAAGTCCTATCAACTTTCTTTTTCTTTTTATTACTAAGACTAGGTGTCGGATGTGGGGTTCCAGCAAACCCTTAAGGTTCAAACTCTGGGGTGCGCGCGAAGTCCTTTCCCTCCTACCAATCTACGCCCTAGCTTGCTAAGATCTTGCGGACGAACTCGACCATCTAGCAACACAGAAAGACACGAGATTTATACTAGTTCGGGCCAACGTTGTGGTGTAATACCCTACTCCAGTGTGTGGTGGTGGATTGCCTCTTGGGCTGATGATGAACAGTATAAGGGGAAGAATAGCCTCCTGAGGTTGAGGTGTTCTTGTGTTTGGTGTGTGGCTAAGGATTGGCCCGAGGCTAGGTCAGATCAAGATCAGATGCCCCTACTGTGGTGGCTAGTTCTACTTATATAGGCCCTGGTCCTCTCCCCAATTATTGAGCGGGAAGGGAGCCAACAACGGCGGGCTAATTTGAAAGGGGACAGCCAGTACAAGCTATCCTGACAAAAGTGGTCTTCGCCTGCCAAAGGCTCTGGTGGTGACGCCGTCTTGGGCTCCATGGTGACCTCCATCTTGTTGTCCTGCTAGTCTTGGTCTCGTTGTACCGATATGGAAACCTTTGCCTTATGCCTCGGTACTCCGCGCCTGCGCCTGCCTCCTTAGCACCAAAGAGGAAACAAGGACGCAGCATGCGCTGGCGGCCGCCTGGCGCCCGCTTGGTGTCGATCGTCACGGCTCACGTCACGAGAGCCTCGCCAGGTTTGCCCCGCCCTCATATCTCCGCTCCTCACGAGGCAGCCTAGTGAGGCCGCTCCTGAGGAGGTCTTGCGTCGTTCGCCTAGCGAGGCTTGGCCCCTCTCGAGGGTCTTGAATGCTTTGTCGATGAAGATGGACCGTATAGGCCTGATCGCATAGCCACGCCGTGGGCCGCAGCGAGGCAACTCTGGGGACCCCCGTTCCCAGAACGCCGACAGTAGCCCCCGGGCCCAATGTGTGCTTGGGCTTGGCTTCGAGGCGAATCCAAAGGTCAAGTACGGAGCGCCGCGGGCCCCAAAAGCCTGCGGCCTAGGTCAACGCGTGGCGGTTGATTAGACGTGGGCGTCTCCACTTCCCCACGCTGCCTCGGCAACTGCCCGATTTGACAAGTCCCTGCGACATGCAAGGAAAACCATCATTACCTGTGATCGTGGGAGGCGCCGGTTGGCCTTCTTCCGCTATAAATGGGGAGGGGGTGGAGCCCCCGTCGCCCATCTCTTCTTGGTTCACTTTCTTCCTCCTCCTTGCTCTAATGCTAGCAGCAATGGCACCCATCCGAAGGTTCTCCGCTGAAGAGAAAGGAAAGCCCCCCCGCGATGATCCGGGGCCGCTCCCGCCGAAGAAGAGGTCTGTTCACCGCCGCGACGAAGCGGCGATGTAGGTAGTGACGAGGCCTTGGTGCGAGCGGCCTCCTCCAGGGTTCCTGTTACCCTTGTACACCCGAGCAGAGGGCTCGGGATGGCGTAGCGGTGAGCGGTGCCGCCCGCGCCGCGTCCGTGGTCGCCGCGCCATTAAGACCCGAGTCATCGCCCCTGGAATCCACGCCTCGGATTCCTCGCGCGAGCTTGTGCTATGGGCGCCGATGCCCCCAAGCTCTTGGATCCGCTTCCCGCGGTTCTTCTCCGACGTGATGCCGCCGAGGGGGCCTCTTGAGCTCTGGCTGCAGCATGCCAATTGCGACGCTCCGGCAACTGGAGCAGAGATCGAAGCGGTCCCCACCGGCAAGATATTCATGACCCGCGGCTGGGGTGAGGTCGCGCGGGTATGCCATGTGGAAGGCGCCCTCGCGATCCACTTTGAGTACGACGGCGCCTCCACGCTCTTCTTCAAGGTCTTCGACGCGGAGGGCCGCCGCCTAGAGTGTTGCCCTGGAGGGGAGCGCCAGGCTGACGCGCTCTCCGCTCGCGGCTACTCTAGCAGCAGTAGCCCCTGGGAGTCTAGCGACTCTCCTGAGCTTTACGAGACTCCAGAGATGAGCGACGACAGCTACGTGCCCCCAAGCTCTCGTTGGGCTCGGGGCAGAGCCACGGCGTCCAGCCGCCGCCGCCGCTGATCTGGATGGGGTCGGCGCCGGCCTCCCGTGGCCCACTGTTGATGATGGCGTCCGCCACGGGAGGGTGTAGATAGGATTCCTCTTAGTTCTTGCTTTTATTTCCTGCGAAGAATCATGAAGGTACCCCGTGGGGGTGTGTAAAGGGTCTGTAATGTCTTTTGCGTATACACTCCATGTTATGAAAATTTGCGACATGCATGTCCTATTAAGGCTCGGTCTCCCCTTTCCAACCTCGCGACAGCTTGTTGCTCTACGCTGACAGGTCCCGGTCCCCAAGCAGGCTGAAGCCATCGCTCGTATGCCAGGTGGTGTGCCGTGGTCAAGGCCAGGAGGTGAGCGGCCCGAGGTCCAGTAAGAGCCCCTGAGGCGCGATGCTCAGGAGGTCCCCCTTAGCGCTCAAGCGGCTATGGTAAGGTAAGAAAGGGGATGCGACGTGACCGCAGCAGGAATGCGGCGAGCGCGATCCTTAGGTTCCAACGATTAGCCGATCTAAGCGCGAGACTTAACTCAGTGGTTCGGGGTCAATTCTTCGCGATGCGCCGGGCCTGTGTGCAAACACCCGCTGCATAGCTAGGTTTGGCCTGCACGAGTCCCCCTACTCTCGTGTTCTCCTTAGTGCTCTATGTCCTCAGGTAACGGCCTTGGAGCGAGCTCAGCCGCCGCTGGTATGCCAGGTCGTGATGCCGTGGTCAAGGCTAGGGAGTGAGGGCTGGAGAGCCAGTAAGAGCTCCTGAGTCACGATGCTCAGGAGCCCTCCTTTTAACGCACAAGCGGATTGTACGAGAGGAAAGGAAGCTCGTGGTGCCGCCTGCTATCTGCTTCATAAGATTCCTGCGATCCACCACAAGGAGAAAACACGGTTTTGCCGTTATGGTTGCCAGTCTGCCACTGGTTGCTCCGTGGGGAGATAAAGGCACTGAGGGCCTGGTGAGGTGACGTGCGCGGGGCGTGCCGCGAGCCAGAGCTCGACCGCTCAGGTTTGTCGACGTGGCAGGGACGGACCCATGCACCAGTGCCGTGCCTGTGTGAGGAGGCTCCATGGGAGGCGAGGATCGACCAGGTGGCAATCATAGGAAGATTAGGCATGGGAGGCAAATCAGCTTGGGTAAATGCAGAAAGATACATGCCACTGGGTCAGGCCCGAGCGGCTTGGGGATGATGCAGCCAGAGGGGCGCCCCCAGCAAGGTAAACTGATGACATGAGAAAAGGATACATGCCATAGGGACGGACCCACGTGGCTGGGAATAATGCAGCCCGAGGGGCGCTCCCAGCTAAACGAACTTGGAAAATGTCACCTGGTTCTGTTGACGAAGGACAGCTGGTGCAGCTGAAGGAACGCGGCGAAGGAATGGCTCCTCACGAGCCACCGGGGCCTTGAGCCTCGGGGGCTCTGGGGATTCAGCTAGTTCCCTGAGGACCATCTCCATCTCTGCCAGGATGGCGTGGTGCCTGGCCTCCTGAGCCACTAGGACACGCCGCATGTTGCGCTGATAGGCTGACGACACGCTCGGCAAGCCAAAGGGCATGCGAACGTAGCTATGTGGTGGACCCTCGCAACGGCCCACGAGCAAAGGCCAGAAAGGCTCCTGAGATGCGGCCCTATTGAGCCCTAGAACGTCGATGCAGACGCGCAGCCCGGCATCCTCGCCTGGATGGGGAGCTGCGCCTCGTGAGCGGCGGTCTCCGCGCATGGCCCTTGCGTCTTGCAATTCCTAGGTGGTCTTGGTAATGAACTCCTTAACGGTGGGTGATCCTTGCCCTGCGCCCTCCTGAGGAAAACGTGCCGTGAAGCACGCTTCCAAGTGGTGCCCAAGCGCCTCCCTCGTGATGTTGGCAAGGTCTGAGGCCCTCCAGAGAGAGCCCCCGAGCCCTGCTCGAGGAGGGCGCCGGATGCGCCTTCCTATGCGATGGAGGGAGGCGCCCGTGGAATGGGCGCTGATCCTGACGAGGCTCCAGCCGCGATGCCACCTTCCTGAGGTCCAGCACGGTGCAGCTGCTTCCTCTCGGGAATGGCCTCCGGAGGGCCCTCGTTCTTGTTGTCGGGGTCGTCGATTGCTGCATCTTGGAAGGCACGCTCGAGGGAGCACACCGCATCTCTCTCTTCACATGGGACCGTGATGATTCCGCCGCTTCCCGGCATCTTGAGGACGTTGTAGCCGTGGTGGGTGACGGCCATGAACTTGGCCAAGGCTGGGTACCCGAGGATGGCGTTGTATGGCAGGCGGATGTGCGCGACGTCGAAGTTGATGAGCTCGGTGCAGTAGTTCTTGCGTCTTCTGACGGTGACAGGAAGGCGGGCCTACCCTATCGGCATGGTGGAACCGTCGGTCACCCCTGAGAAAGGCTTGGTAGGCTGAAGCTGGTCATATGGGACTTGGAGGTTGTCGAACGTGTCGGTGGACAGGACGTTGAGCCCTGCACCGCCGTCGATGAGAGTCTTGGTGACTTGTACGTTGCTGATGACTGGGGAGCAAAGCGTCGGGAGGGCGCCTGCGGTGGCTGCGCACTTGAGCTGGTCTCCCGAGTTGAAGGCGATGGCGCACTGGGACCACCTGAGAGGGCGCGTGGCCTCGAGCTTGGGGAGGACTGCATTCACCTCACGAGCAAACTGTTTGAAGATGCGCTGCGAGGCTGGGGCCTGGGCTCCACCCAAGATGCAGGCGACAGCGCGCGGCTCCTGGAAGCCCCCAGCCCCCTCGTCCTGATGGTGGTCGTCGTTCCTTCTTGTCAGTGGCGGCAGCGGGGGAAGACCGGCGTTGCCCTGAGGACGGTCCTCGTGAGGCTGGTCTCTCCAGGCGCCCTCGCGAGGATGGTCTTGCCAGCGGTCCTCACGAGGCCGGTCGCGCCACTCCTGGCGCGGGCCACGGTCGTCCCAGCGTCCGCCACCACGTCCTCCTCCTCGGCCGTAGCCTTGGTCGCTGCGCTCGGGGCGTCGACCGTAGCATCCTTCACGAATGGCTCTGAGCTCTTGACAGTCGCTGGTGTTGTGGGTGTTTAGGTTGTGGAAGGCGCAGAACGGTCAGCTGTTCTTGGATGACTCGGGCTGATCTCTGCCTCGCTTGGTGTCGGGCTCCGCCGCGAGCACAACTGCTTCCTTGCGCTTCACGTCCTTGGCCTTGGCCTTCTTCTCTTCTGCGCCCGCAGCTGGCAGCTCGAGGAGGGAGAGGCGCCCCTCCTCAGCTCTTGCGCACTTGGTTGCCAGGTTGAACAGCTCCTAAGACGTGCATAGCTCCTCGTGGATAGCGAGCTCTTCCTTCATCTTCACGTCGCGGACGCCATCGGAGAACGCGGAGATGATGGCCTCGTCCGTCACCTTGGGGATCTTGAGGCGAGTGTTGTTGAAGCGCTCGATGTACTTATGGAGGGTTTCCCCTGGTTGTTGCTTGATGTGGCGCAGGTCACCAGCGGCCGGCGGGCGATCGCGAGTGCCCTGGAAGTTGGTGATGAAACGGTCGTGCATCTCGTCCCAGGAGGAGATTGACCCATGCGGCAGGTTCAGGAGCCAGGAGCGGGCACCATCCTTGAGAGCCATAGGAAACCAGTTCGCCATGACTTTCTCATCGCCGTTGGCTGCTTCGATGCTCAGCTCGTAGAGCTGCAGGAACTCTGTGGGGTCGAGGGTGCCGTCGTAGCGAGGAGGCAGATCCGACTAGAATTGCCTGGCCAGGCGACGCTACGCAACTCGGGGGTGAAGGCGCGGCAGCCGGCCGTGGTTGCCGGGGCCCGTCTCGGAGGTGGAGCTTGGTCTTGACGAGGCCCGCGTGCCGCCACTGCGGGTGGCACGCGGACTTGGCGAGGTGGCGCGGGGAGCGCAGGTGCAGCTTCCTGCGGCCGAGGAATTTCTTGGCAGCTTCTCTCTTCGCGCGCGGGCACCGGGCGAGGTGGATCGTGCCATGGAGCCACGGGCCTTGGCGCCAAGGCACAGTCTTGGGGCAGAGGTGGTGGAGGCGCTCCATGAGCCACGTCGCCCGTGGCTGGCGGGGGGCGAGGCAGAGAGTGGAACGGAGCCGGGGAGCACTCGGCGGCGCGGACGAGCTCGGCGACGCGGTCGAGCCAGTCCTCGTAGAGGTCGTTGACCGGGCGGTAGCGCAGGAGCTAGTTCGCCATGAGGAGCGCGGCCTGCGCGTCCATGGGAGCGTGACGTGCGTGGGAAGAAGAACCGGCTGGGGTCAGCGATGGAGTGGCGGTGCGGCCGTCCTGCCGCACCGATGGGTGCAGCGAGGACGCTTGCTGCTCGTTCCCTGCCGGGCCGGTGGCAACAGTGGCGGCGGGAGACGGAGAACGACGAGGTGGCCCACCGACGGGAGCCGTCTGAGCAACGTGGGCGGTTAGGGCAACCGGCACTCAGCACGAGCACGACGAGCGTCCGCCATGGAGACGACGGAGCGACGGAGCGCCGATCGACGGGAGGGAAGCTACGACGCACCCCTACCTGGGGTGCCAAATGTCAGATGTGGGGTTCCGGCAAACCCTTAAGGTTTGAACTCTGGGGTGCGCGCGAAGTTCTTTCCCTCCTACCGATCTACGCCTAGCTCGCTAAGATCTTGTGGACGAACTCAACCATCTAGCAACACAGAAAGACACGAGATTTATACTGGTTCGGGCCACCGTTGTGGTGTAATACCCTACTCCAGTGTGTGGTGGTGGATTGCCTCTTGGGCTGATGATGAACAGTGCAAGGGGAAGAACAGCCTCCTGAGGTTGAGGTGTTCTTGTGTTTGGTGTGTGGCTAAGGACTAGCCCGAGGCTAGCTCAGATCAAGATCAGATGCCCCTACTGTGGTGGCTAGTTCTACTTATATAGGCCCTGGTCCTCTCCCCAAATATTGAGCGGGAAGGGAGCCAACAACGGCAGGCTAATTTGAAAGGGGACAACCAGTACAAGCTATCCTTACAAAAGTGGTGTTCACCTGCAAAAGCCTCTGGTGGTGACGCCGTCTTGGGCTCCATGGTGACCTCCGTCTTGTCGTCCTGCTGGTCTTGGTCTCGTTGCACCGATATGGAAACCTTTGCCTGATGCTTCGGTACTCCGCGCCTGCGCCTGCCTCCTTAGCACCAAAGAGGAAACAAGAACGCTACACGCACTGGCGCCCGCTTGGTGTCGATCGTCACGGCTCACGTCACGAGAGGCTCGCGAGATTTGCCCCGCCTTGATATCTCCGCTCCTCGCGAGACAGCCTGGTGAGGCCGCTCCTGAGGAGGTCTTGCGTCGTCCGCCTCGCGAGGCTTGGCCCCTCGCGAGGGTCTTGAATGCTTTGTCGATGAAGATGGACTGTAAAGGCCTGCTCGCATAGCCATGCCGTGGGCCGCAGGCAGGCAAGTTTGGGGACCCCCGTTCCCAGAACGCCGACACTAGGTGCATCGGTATTAATTTTCTGAGAATCTTGCTCAATTCTCTTAGGATGACCCTCAGGATACAAAGGTTTCTGGGTCATTTTACCACCTCTAGTCATAACCCTAACAGCATGATCATTGTTCTTACTATTCAACTCATTGAGTAAATCATCATGTGCCTTAAGTACTTGGTCTACTTGAGTTTTCACCATGGAAGCATGCTTACTAATAATCTTAAGATCACTAACAGTTCTATTCAGGTAATCACCTAAGCAGTCAAGCATGTAAGCATTATGTTTCAATTGTCTACTAACATAAGCAGTGAAATTCTCTTGTTTAACAATAAAATTATCAAACTCATCCAAGCATTGACTAGAAGACTTATTATGTTGAATATTACCTTCATCAAAACTATAGAGAGAATTTACCTCTACTACCTATGTCGGGTTATCAAGAGCATGTATTTCTTCAATATGTGGTAAATTCTTAACATCTTCAGCTTTAATACCTTTTTCTTTCATAGATTTCTTTGCCTCTTGCATATCTTCAGGACTAAGAAATAGAATACCTGTTTTCTTCGGAGTTGGTTCAGGAAGTGTCCAATCATTATCATTACTCAATATATTATTCAATAGCAATTCAGCTTGCTCAACAGTTAATTCCCTGAAAACACAACCAGCACAACTATCTAGGTGGTCCCTAGAAGCATCGGTTAGTCCATTATAAAAGATATCAAGTATTTGATTTTTCTTGATAGGATGAGCAGGAAAAGCACTTAGTAATTGGAGAAGCCTCCCCCAAGCTTGTGGGAGACTCTCTTCTTCAATTTGCACAAATTTCAATATTTCCTTTAAAGCAGCTTGTTTCTTATGAGCAGGAAATATTTTTAGAGAAGTAGTAAATCATATCATGGGGACTACGCACACAACCAAGAGCAGGAGAATTAATGTTGGGGAACGTAGTAATTTCAAAAGTATTCCTACGCACACACAAGATCATGGTGATGCATAGCAACGAGAGGGGAGAGTGTTGTCCACGTACCCTCGTAGACCGACAGCGGAAGCGTTATCACAACGCGGTTGATGTAGTCGTACGTCTTCACGATCCGACCGATCAAGTACCGAACGTACGGCACCTCCAAGTTCTACACACGTTCAGCTCGATGACGTCCCTCGAACTCCGATCCAGCCGAGTGTTGAGGGAGAGTTTCGTCAGCACGACGGCGTGGTGACGATGATGATGTTCCACCGACGCAGGGCTTCGCCTAAGCTCCGCGACGGTATTATCGAGGTGTAATCTGGTGGAGGGGGGCACCGCACACGGCTAAAATATCATATATCAAGTGTGTTCTTAGGTGCCCCCCTGCCCCCGTATATAAAGGAGCAAGGGGAGGCCGGCTGCCCTAGGCGCGCCAAGGAGAGAGGGGGAGTCCTCCTCCTAGTAGGAGTAGGACTCCCCTTTCCTAGTCCTACTAGGAAAGAAGGGGGAAGGAAAGAGAGGGAGAGGGAGAGGGAAAGGGGGCTGCGCCCCCCTCTCCTAGTCCAACTAGGATTCCCCTTGGGAGGGGGCGCGCCACCTCATGGCTGCTGCCCTCTCTCTCCCCCTCAAGGCCCACTAAGGCCCAATACTTCCCCGCGGGGTTCCGGTAACCCTCCGGCACTCCGGTTTAATCCGAAACTTCTCCGGAACACTTCCGGTGTCCGAATATAGTCGTCCAATATATCAATCTTTACGTCTCGACCATTTCGAGACTCCTCGTCATGTCCGTGATCACATCTGGGACTCCGAACAACATTCGGTACATCAAATCACATAAACTCATAATATAATTGTCATCGTAACTTTAAGCGTGCAGACCCTTTGGGTTCGAGAACTATGTACACATGACCGAGACACCTCTCCGGTCAATAACCAATAGCGGGACCTAGATGCCCATATTGGCTCCCACATATTCTACGAAGATCTTTATCGGTCAGACCGCATAACAACATACGTTGTTCCCTTTGTCATCGGTATGTTACTTGCCCGAGATTCGATCGTCGGTATCTCGATACCTAGTTCAATCTCGTTACCGGCAAGTCTCTTTACTCGTTCCGTAATACATCATCCCGCAACTAACTCATTAGTCACAATGCTTGCAAGGCTTATAGTGATGTGCATTACCGAGTGGGCCCAGAGATACCTCTCCGACAATCGGAGTGACAAATCCTAATCTCGAAATATGCCAACCCAACAAGTACCTTTGGAGACACCTGTAGAGCACCTTTATAATCACCCAGTTACGTTGTGACGTTTGGTAGCACACAAAGTGTTCCTCCGGTAAACGGGAGTTGCATAATCTCATAGTCATAGGAACATGTATAAGTCATGAAGAAAGCAATAGCAACATACTAAACGATCGGGTGCTAAGCTAACGTAATGGGTCATGTCAATCACGTCATTCTCCTAATGAGGTGATCCCATTAATCAAATGACAACTCATGTCAATGGCTAGGAAACATAACCATCTTTGATTAACGAGCTAGTCAAGTAGAGGCATACTAGTGACACTCTGTTTGTCTATGTATTCACACATGTATTATGTTTCCGGTTAATACAATTCTAGCATAAATAATAAACATTTATCATGATATAAGGAAATATATAATACTTTATTATTGCCTCTAGGGCATATTTCCTTCAATTAAACCATAACTTAGCATCACCCTTTAACAAGAAAGGAAACAACTTAAGAATATAGTAATACGAATTTTTTTCCTCCTGAGCAAATAGGGTGGCTATATCATTCAATTTAGTTAGATGTGCCACAACAGTTTCAGATTCATAACCATGGAAAGGATCAGATTCAACCAAAGTAATTAACTCAGGATCGACAGAGAATTCATAATCCTTATCAGTAACAAAGCTAGGTGAAGTAGCAAACTTAGGATCATATTGCATTCTAGCATTCAAATACTTTTCTTTCCACTTGCATAATAATTTCTTAAGATCATCTATTTCCTTACAAGCATGAAAGTCCCTAGCTACCTCTCCATCCATAACATAACCCTTAGACATAATAGGAAGTTCATATCTAGGAGAGCTAGTCTTATCAGGTGTTTCAAAGTTTTCAGTTTCAATAATTTCATCAGTTTCACAAATATCATCATCTTCAGCATAATCAATAGTTCTAACTCTAGCAAGGTGTTCATTAAGTAATTCACCCAATGGCACGGTTTTCTCAACAAAAGTAGCAGCATCATAAGCATTATTCATAGTAGAAGTAGCATCATCAATAACATGCGACATATCAGAATCAATAGCAGGTGTAGGTGTGGCAAGCTTACTCAAAACAAAAGGTGAATCAAGTGTAGAGCTAGATGGCAATTCCTTACCTTCCCTCATAGTAGAGGGAAATATCTTGGTTCTACTATCTTTCAAATTCCTCATAGTGATCAGCAGATATAAATCACAAGTGACTCAGAGAATAGAGCTATGCTCCCCGGCAATGGCGCCAGAAAATGGTCTTGATAACCCACAAGTATAGGGGATCGCAACAGTTTTCGAGGATAGAGTATTCAACCCAAATTTATTGATTCGACACAAGGGGAGCCAAAGAATATTCTCAAGTATTAGCAGCTGAGTTATCAATTCAACCATATCTGAAAGACTTAATATCTGCAGCAAAGCATTTAGTATCAAAGTAGTATGGAAGTAAAGGTAACGGTGGCAAAAGTAACAGTAGCAGTTTTGTAGTGATTGTAACAGTAGCAACGACAAAGTAACTTAGCAAAGATCAATATGTGAAAAGCTCGTAGGCAACAGATTGATGGATAATTATGTCGGATGGCATTCATCATGCAACAGTTATGACCTAGGGTGACACAAAACTAGCTCCGATTCGTCAAAATAATGTAGGCATGTATTCCGTATATAGTCATACGGGCTTATGGAAAAGATCTTGCATTACATCTTTTGTCCTACCCTCCCGTGGCAGCGGGGTCCTAATGGAAACTAAAGGATATTAAGGCCTCCTTTTAATAGAGAACCGGACCAAAGCATTAGCACTTAGTGAATGCATGAACTCCTCAAACTATGGTAATCACCGGAAAGAATCACAGTTATTGTCACCTTGGGGTATGCGGATCATAACTCGTAATAGGTGTCTACAACTTGCAAGATAGGATCAGGAACACAAATATATTCATGAAAACATAATAGGTTCAGATCTGAAATCATGGCACTCAGTCCCAAGTGACAAGCATTAAGCATAGCAAAGTCATAACAACATCAGTCTCAGAACATAGTGGATACTAGGGATCAAAACCTAAATAAACTAACTCAATTACATGATAAATCTCATCCAACCCATCACCGTCCAGCAAGCCTACGATGGAATTACTCACGCACCGCGGTGAGTGATAACCCACAAGTATAGGTGATCGTTTGTAGCCTCTTTCGATAAGTAAGAGTGTCGAACCTAACAAGGAGCTAAAGGTATAACAAATATTCCCTCAAGTTCTATCGACCACCGATACAACTCTACGCACACTTGACGTTCGCTTTACCGGAAACAAGTATGAAACTAGAAGTACTTTGTAGGTGTGATAAGATAGGTTTGCAAGATAATAAAGAGCATGTAAATAAAATCTAGGGGCTGTTTAGATAAAGACACAACTAAGTTAGTTTTAGTAGAGAGTTTTTGTCAACAAGAAAGTTATTTGTCCCTAGGCAATCGATAACAAGTACCGGTAATCATTCTTGTAATTTTATATGAGGGAGAGGCATGAGCTAACATACTTTCTCTGCTTGGATCATATGCACTTATGATTGGAACTCTAGCAAGCATCCGCAACTACTAAAGATCATTAAGGTCGTGAAACCCAACCATGGCATTAAGTATCAAGTCCTCTTTACTCCCATACGTCATACCCCACCTAGTCGGGTTTAAGTTTCTGTCACTCTCGCAACCCACCATAAGCGAACCATGAACATATTGCAACACCCTACAGCGAGGACCCCTCATGTTTGCGCGAGACGGAGGGCACCATAGGACAGCACCATAAATAAAATATACAATCATACCAACCAAGATCACGATTAACCCACAGGACAAACTGGATCTACTCGAACATCATAGGATAACCATAGATCATTGGGAAATAATATATGGAGTTGAGCACCATGTTTAAGTAGAGATTACAGCGGGGGAAAGAGGTGATTGTTGGTGTAGATCGCCGTCATGATCCTAGCCCCGGCGGCACTCCGGCGCCACCGGGAGAGAGGGGGAGAGAGCCCCCTCCTTCCTCTTCTTCCTTGGCCTCCCCCTAGATGGGAGGAGAGTTCCCCCTCTGGTCCATGGCCTCCATGGCTGCGGAGGGGCGGGAGCCCCTCCGAGATTGGATCATCACACTTCCACCGCTTCCCTTCAAGAGAAATAAAAATTACAACTCGATACCTATGACAAAATATGACTCTATATGAATGCCTCTGTCATGTACCAGGATGTGCAATGATCTAGCGTAACACGTATGAAAAATGATGAACGGTGGCTGAGCCACAACTACTATGTCAGCTATATGATCATGCAAAGCAATATGACAATGAATTCTCAAGTCATCAAACGGAAGCGGTGGAAGTTGCATGGCAATATATCTCGGAATGGCCATGGAAAAGCCACAATAGGTAGGTATGGTGGCTGTTTTGAGGAAGATATAATAAGGCTTATGTGCGATAGAGCATATCATATCACGGGGTTTGGATGCACCTGCGAAGTTTGCACCGACTCTCGAGGTGAGAAAGGGCAATGCACGGTACCGTAGAGGCTAGAAAATTGTGGAAAGGTAAGAGTGTGTATAATCCATGGACTCACATTAGTCATAAAGAACTCATATACTTATTGCAAAATTTATTAGCCCTCGAAGCAAAGTACTACTACGCATGCCCCTAGGGGGATAGATTGGTAGGAAAAGACCATCGCTCGTCCCCGACCGCCACTCATAAGGAAGACAATCAATAATAAATCATGCTCCAACATCATAGCATAACGAGAGACTATACGTGCATGCTTCAGGAATCACAAAGCTTAACACGAGTATTCTTACTAAACACAACTGTTTACTAGTACTTCCCACATATTACCATCTCTATATCGCAAAACTATTGCAAGGAATCAAACATATCATATTCAGTGATCCATAAGTTTTATGTACGATTTTATGACTAACCATGCATTTGACCAATTCCTTTTGACTCTCTAAATAGATATAAGTGAAGCATGAGAGTTTAATTCTTTCTACAAAAGACCATTCTCTAACAAATATAAGTGAAGCAAAAGAGCATTCTTCAAACAACGGTTTTCTATGTGAAGAGAAACAGGCAATCCAAACTTCAAATGATATAAGTGAAGCACATGAAGCATTCTATAAAGGCCATACTCAAAAGATATAAGTGAAGTGAAATGAGAATTATATAACTCAACCATGGACTATCTCATACCAGCATGGTGCACAAAATAAAAATGAAAACTAAATGCAAAAGACGCTCCAAGATTTGCACATATCATGTGAACAAAATGAAACCGAAAACATACCGATACTTGTTGAAGGAAGATGGGATACCTTCCGGGGCATCCCCAAGCTTAGACGCTTGAGTCTCCTTGAATATTTTACTTGGGGTGCCTTGGGAATCCCCAAGCTTGATCTCTTGCCTCTCCTCCTTCTCCTCATATCGAGACCTCCTCGATCTTTGATCACTTCATCCACACAAAACTCAACAGAAAGCTCGGTAAGATCCGTTAGTATAATAAAGCAAATCACTACTCTAAGTACTGTTGCAAACCAATTCATATTTTGTTTTTGAATTTTAGCTACTGTAAAATAAATTTTTCATGGCTTAATCCACTGATAGAATCGATAGTTTCATCAAAACAAGCAAAACAATGCATCAAAAACAGAATCTGTCTTAAACAGGATAGTCTGTAGTAATCTGAACATTCACCATACTTATGGTACTCCAAAAATTCTGAAAAAATTGGGAAAATAAACATTTTGTATAGAAATAGAGTGAAAAAAGTTGCAGAACCATTTGATGTTCCAATAAAAACTGTAAAATCGTGCACTACAGCCAAAGTTTCTGTTTTGCACCGCACAAACCAACAAGCAATTTAAACATCCTAAAGGAAAACCTTGGCACATTACTTTTATAATACAATGGATTTTTACAAGGGAATAATTACTTTTGTTGAAAAGTTTCTGTAATTCAAGATTCACAAAGTTTCCATGGGAATGAACAAAGTTCAAGGCATGCTCCCGCTTCCACGGTGCTCGTCTATCTCACTTCACTTTTCTTTTTGTGAAGTTTTAAGTTCCCCTCCATATTTTTTGTTTTTAAAATTTATAAAAGCACTCAACAGAAATAAATGACTCTCTAAAACTTCCGGGTTGTCTCCCTGGCAGCGCTTTCTTTAAAGCCATTAAGCTAGGCATAAAGTGCTCAAGTAATGGATCCACCGGATCCCAAGGTATATCTAAGCCAATTTTAATTAACAATGATTTGACATTTAGTAATGAGCACAAAGCAACATATATCATGCAATGACGAAGTCTAACTCTCTTCCTATGCATCGGCATGTCATACAAGAACAATTCATGCCCATCAAGTAAAGGCCAATACATAGCATAAGAAGTTTCTTGCAATTCTTTCGTGTTGGAAACATAGAGAGGTGGCGATATAGTTCCTCTCTCATAATAATTGCAAGTAAGAGCAGCAAGCACATGCATATTATATTCATCAAAATCATCATGTGCAATGGTAAAAGGCAACCCATCAATATAATCCTTAACAAGACCAAACTTCTCCGATATAGTGTAGTTGGGAGAATTCAAAAAGATAATAGGACTATCATGTGTGGGTGCAATAGCAAAAAATTCATTCTCTAATATAAGGAACTATAGCAAGTTCATCTCCATAAGCATAATTCATATTGGCATCTTGGCCACAAGCATAGCAAGCATCAAGTTCATCAAAAAGGGATATTCCAAATGAATCAACGGGGTCATAGCAATTATCATAGCATTCATCCTTCGGTAAGAACAAAGGGAAATTAAACAATGTATGAGTTGAAGAGTTACTCTCATTAGAAGGTAGGCATGGGTGATCAATCCGCTCTTCCTCCTTTTGTTCTTTGCTCTCCTCATCAACTTTTTCATCCAATGAGCTCACAGTTTCATCAATTCCTTCTTCCATAGACTCCTGCAAAATATTAGTCTCTTCTTGGACAGCGGAGACTTTCTCAATAAATGCATCAATATCGGAATTGTATTTATAATTATCATAGCAATATTTAAGGATGGCAAAAAAATTATGTCTATAAACTGAATCATCAAAATCTTCAAACTTTTCAAACAAAGATTCAATTTCATAAGCACCCTTAAAAGCAACAAATTCTTCGATTCGTTCCACATCATAGTAATCATATATACCTCTAGCATAAGAAGCCAAGGTTTAATTATCATTAAATTTGCATGGAAAGGGAAGATGTGGAACATTCATTCTAGAGCAACAAGTATAATCATGTCTCAAGCATAGATCCCGAGCATACCAATGCAACATATAAATTTGATCCCATAATAGTTTCCCTTTTTGTGTCAAGCGATAATCCCTAAAGTATTCACGTTGATCCAATGTTACTCCCATTATATAGTTGAATGGGGTTTTCTCAGGATTATCAAAGTAGTGCATAATATCTTTCACATATCGAGCATCGAGGGTTTTAGGAGGTTCCCCATCTCCATGAGTAGCAAGTACAACTAATGTTTTTGGTGTTTCGTGTTCCATATCCATAACTAAAGATATAAAACAACTTAGAACAGGAAATAAAAACTAATTAGTGAAAAAGCAAACAAGCACACACGAGAATATTCACCCCACGCTATTGCTCCCCGGCAACGCCACCAGAAAAAGGTCTAGATAACCCACAAGTATAGGGGATCGTTTGTAGCCTCTTTCGATAAGTAAGAGTGTCGAACCCAACGAGGAGCTAAAGGTAGAACAAATATTCCCTCAAGTTCTATCGACCACCGATACAACTCTACGCACACTTGACGTTCGCTTTACCGGAAACATGTATTAAACTAGAAGTACTTTGTAGGTGTTATAGGATAGGTTTGCAAGATAATAAAGAGCACGTAAATAATATCTAGGGGTTGTTTAGATAAAGACACAACTAAGTTAGTTTTAGTAGAGATCTTTTTGTCAATATAGGGGGAAAGAGGTGTTACACCGCTGCATAGAGGCGGAGAAAGTTGGTGTTGACGGTAGCAAGATTGTTGGTGTAGATCGCTGTCACGATCCTAGCCCTGGCGGCACTCCGGCGCCATGGGGAGAGAGGGGGAGAGAGCCCCCCTCCTTCCTCTTCTTCCTTGGCCTCCTTCCTAGATGGGAGGAGAGCCCCTCCAAGATTGGATCTCCCTCTCTGTTCTCTTCTGTTTCGCGCTCACCAGATCTGGCCGAAAACCATTTCTTATATTCTCGAAGATCCATAACTCCGATTGCGCTGAGATTTTAACACGATTTTTTTCCGGATATAAGCCTCCTTGCGCCCGAAGTAGAGCTCCAACTGACGTTAGAGGAGGGCACAACCCACCACCAAGCATCAGGGGCCTCTGGCGTGCCCTGGTGTCTTGTGGGCTGTGTGGGCCTCCGTTTGTGGTGATTCCAACTCCCAAAAATCACATACATTCCAAAATAATTCTCCGTGAAATTTTATTCCATTTGGACTTGTTTGATATGGATTTTACGCAATACGAAAAACATGCATAAAACAGGAACTGGCACTGGGCACTGGATTAATAGGTTAGTCCAAGAAATCATATAAAAAGTTCCCAAAAACATGTGAAAGTTGAATGATATTGGCATGAAACAATCAAAAATTATAGATACGACGGGGACGTATCAGTGAGCATCATGAGATTGGTGATGGAGGAAGGTTGTTGATGATGATAGCGACGGATGCCCCTCTCCGGAGCCCCGAACAAACTCCAGATCTGCCCTCACGATGAAGAACAGGAGGTGGCGGCGGCTTCGTATTGTAAAACACGATGAATCCTTCTCTCCGATTCTCCCCGAACATGAATATATAGAGTTGGAGTTAGGGTCGGAGGAGGTCCAGGGGACCCACAAGGTAGGGGGCGCGCCCAGGGGGTAGGGCGCACCCTCCACCCTTGTGGACAGCTGGTGGGTCCCCTCTGGTTGATTATTTCGCCAATACTTTTTATTCATTCCAAAAATATTCTCCGGAAATTTTCAGGTCATTCCGAGAACTTTTATTTCTGCACAAAAATAATACCAAGGCAATTCTGCTGAAAACTGTGTAGTCCGGGTGAGTTCCATTCAAATCATGATACCAAGGCAATTCTGCTAAAACAAGGGCAAAAGAGTTTGGAAAAATAGATACGATGGAGACATATCAACCATGAAGAACATCATGAGCACGAGAAGACCGCTCGAGCTACTCCATATGGATCTTTTTGGTCCCAACGCCTACAAGAGTCTCGGTGGTAACTCATTCGGTTTGGTCATTGTTGACAACTTTTCAAGATTTACGTGGGTGTTCTTTCTTGATGAAAAATCGCGGGTCCAAAAGGTCTTCAAGAACTTCGCCAAGAAGGCCGAAAACCAATTTGAAGTAAAAATAAAGAAGGTTCGAAGCGACAATGGAACGGAGTTCAAGAACACCAATGTGGATACCTTTCTTGATGAAGAAGGGATTTCACATGAGTTCTCGGCTACGTACACGCCTCAACAAAACGGAGTTGTTGAAAGGAAGAATCAGACACTTATCGAGATTTCAAGAACGATGCTTGATGAATACAAGATGCCAAGACACTTTTGGGCAGGAGCGGTTGAGACAGCTTGTCATGCTACGAATCGACTATATCTTCACAACCTTCGCGACAAGACGGCATACGAGCTTCTCAGCGATAACAAACCCCAAGTTGGATACTTTCGAGTATTTGAGTCAAAGTGTCTACTACGCATCTTTATACTTGTAGACACGTGTTGGGCCTCCAAGCGCAGAGTTTTGTAGGACAGTAGCAATTTTCCCTCAAGTGGATGACCTAAGGTTTATCAATCCGTGAGAGGTGTAGGATGAAGATGCTCTCTCTCAAATGACCCTGCAACCCAATACAAGAAATCTCTTGTGTCCCCAACACACCCAATACAATGGCAAATTGCATAGGTGCACTAGTTCGGCGAAGAGATGGTGATAAAAGTGTAATATGGATGGTAGAAATATATTTTTATAACCTGAATAAATAAAAACAGAAAGGTAGCAAATAGTAAACGGGCACAAAAACGGTATTTCAATTCTTGAAAATCAGGCCTAGGGTCCATACTTTCTCTAGTGCAATCTCTCAACAATGCTAATATAATTGGATCATATAACCACCCCTCAACGTGCAACGAAGAATCACTCCAAAGTTCCTATCTGGCAGAGAACATAAGACGGGATTGTTTGTAGGGTACGAAACCACCTCAAAGCTATTCTTTCCGATCAATCTATCCTAGAGTTCGTACTAAAATAACACGAAGCTATTCTTTCCGATCGATCTAACCAAGAGTTCGTACTAAAATAACACCAAAGAAAATTCAAATTCATTATATTCAATCCAACACAAAGAACTTTAAATAGTACCCGAAGATTTCTATCAGAGAAACAAATACAAGAACATGCATCAACCCCTATGCATAGATTACCCCAATCTCACCTCGGGAATCCGTGAGTTGAGTGCCAAAATATATATCAAGTGAATCAATATGATACCCCATTGTCACCACGAGTATTCAATTGCAAGACATATATCAAGTGTTCTCAAATCCATAAAAGTATTCAATCTGATAATAATGAAATCTCAAAGGGAAAAACTCAATTCATCACAACAAGATAGAGAGAGGAAAACACCATATGATCCGACTATATTAACAAAGCCCGCGATACATTAATATCGTGACATCTCAAGAACACGAGAGAGAGAGAGAGATTAGACACATAGTTACTGGTACAAGCCCTCATCCCCGAGTGTGGACTACTCCCTCCTCATCGTGGTGGCCGCCGGGATGATGAAGATGGCCACCGGAGATGATTCCCCCCTCCGGCAAGGTGGCGGAAAGGGTCTATATTGGTTTTCGGTGGCTATAGAGCCTTGCGGCGGTGGAACTTCTGATCTAGGTTAACCCCGAAGGGTTTGGAATATTTGTGAATTCATAGGGTAAAGAGCGGGTGCGGGAGGCCACTAAGGTGGGCACAGCCCACCTGGGCGCACCTGGGACCCCAGGCGCGCCCTGGTGGGTTGTGCCCCCCTCGGGGCACCCCCCAGGTGCTGATCTGGCCCATATTAGGTGTTCTGGTCCGTAAAAAATCTCCAAGGAGCTTCGTGGTGTTTGGACTCCGTTTGATATTGATTTCCTCCGATGTAAAAAACAAGAAAAAATAGCAATGGGCACTGGGTCAATAGGTTAGTCCCAAAAAATGATATAAAGTTGCTACAAAATGATTGTAAGACATCCAAGAATGATAAAATAACAGCATGAATACTTCATAAATTATAGATACGTTGGAGACATATTAGCATCCCCAAGCTGAATTCTTACTCGTCCTCGAGTAGGTAAATGATAAAAGAAATAATTTATGAAGTGTGAATGCTAGCAAAGTGCACAAGTTTGATCAATGACAATTTCAATCACTTTTCCTAGCATCATAACAGCAATTCTTTCTTATAGAACTTCTCATGTTATAGTAGCAACCAATTCACATGTTAAGGTTCAAACAATGAACTCTCTTGAAACTCAACAATCTATGTTCTTAGTCACCAAGCAATTGCAATTCAACTTATTCAACAGAGTTTAAGTAAGAGCTCCACATACTCAACCATCATATAGTCTTCTATGATTGCTAACACTCACCGCATACACATGAGCAAAACGTTTCAACCGGACACATAGAAAGATAGGGGCTTATTGTTTTGCCTCCCAACATATTCACCTCAAGGGTGATGTCAACAATAATAACTCATGCTACCCATATTCAACTGGACATATGTGCCTAGATCTTTCCTCACCACATGATGCTTGCCAAAATAGAAAAATAAAAAGGAATGGAGAGAAAAACTTTGACTCTTTGAATAAAAGTAAATACTGAAAAGTAAAAGATAGGCCCTTCGCAGAGGGAAGCAGAGGTTGCCATGCGCTTATTTGTTTGTATGCTCAACCCCTTAGTGTAAAAGAACGTCATGTTATATAGCCCCTTATGATAGCAACCTTTATTATGCAGTCTGTCGCTTTTATTGCTTTGCCGTCACAAGTTCGTACAACGCTCAATTTTCTCATACACTAAATGATCAAACACTTTTAGAAGCAATTTTTATTGCCTTATTGCACCGATGACAACTTACTTGAAGGATCTTGCTCAATCCTCAGGTAGGTATGGTGGACTATTGAAAATAAGATTTGGGTTTAAGGGTTTTTAGATGCACACGTAGTATCTCTACCCTGTGTGGAATTTTTGGCTAGCAAAGATGGGGGGCAAGCACCACATGTCGAAGGATCAATTACAATATAACTTTTATGTGAATATGAACAAACATAAATCATTACATTGTCTTCCTTGTCCAACGTCAACAATTTTGGCATATAATATTTTGATGGGGGCTCACAATCACAAAAGATTTCAAGGATAGTGTATTTGCATGTGAAAGTTCTCTTCCTTATACTAATTATTCATGAATTGCTTGTATGACCAATATTGTGATTGTCAGGCCTCAAAAGATTTCACTTTCTGAACCCAATGTGAAGCTACCACTAGGCATGATATAATTTCAACTTCATGGCATTCAATTTATTCAAAAATTTACTCATGGGATATAAGTGAAGCACAAGAGTAAATTACAAGCTACTCCAAAAATATATAAGTGAAGCACTAGAGCAATTCCACAGAAAAGAGGTTCGTTGACGGGATGTGAATGCCGCTCACTTAGCCTCCCTGGCAACTATTTGAGGGCTCTATTTTATTTAAAAGCTTTCAGATCTAAGTTCTTCATTAAAACAGCAAGCAAAACAAAATAAAATTACATTCCAAGAATAGCACAACTCATGTGAAGAAGCAAAAACATAGGCTCAACCGATACTAACCGATAATTGTTGAAGAAGAAAAGGTGGGATGCCTACCGGGGCATCCCCAAGCTTGGATGCTTGAGACTTCTTGAATATTATCTTGGGGTGCCTTGGCAATCCCCAAGCTTGAGCTTTGGTGTCTCCTTAATTCTTCTCATATCACGGTTTTCCTAAATCTCAAAAGCTTCATCCACACAAAACTCAACAGGAACTCGTAAGATAAGTTAGTATAAACTAATGCAAAAACCTTACCAATCTCTACTGTAGCAAATCACTAATATTATTATTCAACATTGCACACTAAATGTCTCTGCATATTTAATACTCCTATCCTCAAATAGATTCATTAAACAAGCAAGCATATGCAAACAATACAAACATAACAGCAATCTGCCAAAACAGTACAGTCTGAAAGAATGCAAGAGTATCAATACTTATTCAACTCCAAACATTATGAAATTATACCACACTGTAGAAAATTTATCAGAGCTTATTATGCAAAAAGTTTCAACATTTTATCACATTCTGGCTTTTCTAGGGAATTTTTGCAACATCGGTAAACTTTCTATTTTCAAACAGCCACATGTAGACTTGTAAAATAAGCATAGTAAAGGCTATCAATGCCACTTTTATTGTAATAAAAGATGAAAAACATTATTATAAATAACAGCAAGCAAATCCAAACAAAATAAATTGACGCTCCAAGCAAAACACATATCATGTGACGAATAAAAATGTAGCTCCAAGTGAGGTTACCGATAATGTTGGAGACTAAAGAGGGGATGCCTTCCGGGGCATCCTCAAGCTTAGTTGCTTGGATCTTCCTTGGATATCACCTTGGGGTGCCTTGGGAATCCCCAAGCTTAGGGTCTTGTCACTCCTTATTCTCCTCATATAGACATCTCACCCAAAACTTGAAAACTTCAATCACACAAAACTTAACGGAACTTTGTGAGATAGGTTAGTATGATAAAGAGCAAACCATTTCACTTTTGGTACTGTCAAAGAAAATATGCATAAGTGTTTCCATGCAATTCCTACTGTAGCATATCATTTCCACAATTTATATTGAGCAATATAAGCCATAGAAACTATAAAACAAGCAAACTATGCATTGAAAACGGAATCTGTCAAAAACAGAACAGTCTGTAATGATTTGGATAACTACCATACTTCTGCTCCTCCAAAAATTATGAAAAAATTAGTAACACGTGAGTAATTTGTATATTAAACTTCTGCAAAAAGAATCAACTCAAAATCACTCTTCTGTTAAAATTAAGAATTATTTTCGTGAGCGCAAAAGTTTCTGTTTTTCAGCAAGATCAAATCAACTATCACCCAACATGATCCCAAAGGCTTTACTTGGCACTTTATTGAAACAAAAGCAATAAAACATGATAAATACAGTAGCATAATCATGTTAACACACAAAAATAGTAGGTAAAAGTGTTGGGTTGTCTCCCAACAAGCGCTTTTCTTTTATGCCTTTTTAGTTAGGCATGATAATTTCAATGATGCGCACATAAAAGATAAGAATTGTAACACAAAGAGAGCATCATGAAGTATATGACTAGCACATTTAAGCCTAACCCACTTCCTATGCATAGGGATTTTGTGAGAAAACAACTTATGGGAGCAAGAATCAACTAGCATAGGATGGCAAAACAAACATAACTTCAAAACTTTCAACACATAGAGAGGAAACTTGATATTATTGCAATACCTACAAGAAAATGTTCCTCTCTCATAATAATTTTCAGTAGAATCATGAATGAATTCAAAAATATAGCTATCACATAAATCATTCTTTTCATGATGCACAAGCATAGAAATTTTCTCACTCTCCACATAAGCAAATTTATTCTCATGAATAGTAGTGGGAGCAAACTCAACAAAACAACTATCATGGGATTGAAAATTAAAATCATGATGAAAAGTTTCATGGTTATCATTATTCAATATAGCATACATGGCATCACCATAATCATCATAGATAGCAACTTTGTTGTCATAATCAATTGCATCATTATAATCACTTTCAAAATAGTTGATTCATCATTAAATAAAGTCATGACCTCTCCAAATCCACTTTCATCATTATAATCATCATAAATAGGAGGCATGAAATCATCATAATAATTTTTCTCATCAAAACTTGGGTGACTAAAAATATCATATTCATCAAATATAGCATCCCCAAGCTTATGGCTTTACATATCATTAGCATCATGGATATTCAAATAATTCATACTAACAACATTCCAATCATGCTCATCATTCAAATATTTTGTGCCAAACATTTTATTACCTTCTTCTTCTAACAATTGAGCACAATTTTCCAAACCATCATTTTCAAGAAAGATATTATAAAGATGGTAAATAATATGATGCAACCTCAATTCCATTTTTATGTAGTTTTCTTTTATAAACCAAACTAGTGATAAAACAAAAAACTAAAAGATTCAATTGCATGATCTAAAGATATAACTTCAAGCACTCATCTCCCTGGCAACGGCGCCAGAAAAGAGCTTGATGTCTACTATGCAACTTTATTCTTGTAGACACGTGTTGGGCCTCCAAGCGCAGAGTTTTGTAGGAGAGTAGCAATTTTCCCTCAAGTGGATGAACTAAGGTTTATCAATCCGTGAGAGGTGTAGGATCAAGATGGTCTCACTCAAACGACCCTGCAACCAAATACAAGAAATCTCTTGTGTCCCCAACACACCCAATACAATGGCACATTGTATAGGTGCACTAGTTCGGCTACGAGATGGTGATAAAAGTGTAATATGGATGGTAGAAATATATTTTTATAATATAAATAAATAAAAACAGCAAGGTAGCAAATAGTAAACGGGCACAAAAACGGTATTGCAATGCTTGAAAATGAGGCCTAGGGTCCGTACTTTTGCTAGTGCAATCTATCAACAATGCTAATATAATTGGATCATATAACCACCCCAACGTGCAACGAAGAATCACTCCAAAGTTCCTATCTAGCTGAAAACATAAGACGGAATTGTTTGTACGGTATGAAACCACCTCAAAGCTATTCTTTCCGATCAATCTATCCTAGAGTTCGTATTAAAATAACACGAAGCTATTCTTTCCGATCAATCTAACCAAGAGTACGTACTAAAATAACACCAAAGCAAATTCAGATTCATAATATTCAATCCAACACAAAGAACTTCAAAGAGTACCCCCAAGATTTCTACCGGAGAAACAAAGACAAGAACGTGCATCAAACCCTATGCATAGATTAACCCAATCTCACCTCGGGAATCCGCGAGTTGAGTGCCAAAATATATATCAAGTGAATCAATATGATACCCCATTGTCACCACGAGTATTAAATTGCAAGACATATATCAAGTGTTCTCAAATCCATAAAAGTATTCAATCCGATAACAACGAAATCTCAAAGGGAAAAACTCAATTCATCACAACAAGATAGAGAGGGAAAACACCATATGATCCGACTATATTAACAAAGCCCGCGATACATCAAGATCGTGACATCTTAAGAACACGAGAGGGAGAGAGAGAGATTAAACACATAGCTACTGGTACAAACCCTCAGCCCCGAGGGTGGACTACTCCCTCATCATGGTGGCCGCCGGGATGATGAAGATGGCAATCGGAGATGATTCCCCCCTCCAGTACGGTCCCAGAAAGGGTCTAGATTGGTTTTCGGTGGCTATAGAGCCTTCCAGCGGCGGAACTTCTGATCTAGGTTAACCCCGAAGGGTTTTGTAATATTTGTGAATTTATAGGGTAAAGAGGGGGTGAGGGAGGCCACTGAGGTGGGCACAACCCACCTGGGCGCGCCTGGGCCCCCAGGCGCGCCCTGTTGGGTTGTGCCCCCTCGGGGCACCCCCAGGTGCTGCTCTGGCCCATCTTTAGTGTTCTGGTCCATAAAAAATCTCCAAGGAGTTTCGCGGTGTTTGGACTCCATTTGATATTGATTTCCTACGATGTAAAAAACAAGCAAAAACAACAACTAGCCTTGGGCACTGGGTCAATAGTTAGTCCCAAAAAATGATATAAAATTGCTATAAAATGATTGTAAAACATCCAAGAATGATAAAATAACAGCATGAATACTTCATAAATTATATATACGTTGGAGACATATCAGAGGCATCCACAAGTGGAACACGTCAAGACGGAGGAGATAAGGAAGTGCAACAAGATGAACCACCTCGACCTCCCTCTCCACCTCCACAAGAGAACAACAACGCCAACAACAATGAAGGAGTTGGAGAAGAAGAAGACAATGAAGAGGATGTTCCACCTCAACCAAAAAAAGCTCTCGCGAGTTAGAGCAGGAGTCACAAGAGACCATCCCATCGAACAAATCTCCGATGACATTCAAACCGGGAGAATTACTCACTCTAAAACTCATTTGGCTAACTTTTGTGAACACTACTCATTCATTTCTAGTGTTGAACCTACAAAGGTAGAATAAGCTATTGAGGATCCGGATTGGGTGAATGCTATGCACGAAGAGCTACACAACTTTGAGAGGAATCAATTGTGGACATCGGTTGAAAAGTCGGAGACGAGCACAATGTCATTGGAACCAAATGGGTGTTTCGGAATAAGCAAGATGAAGATGGACAAGTTGTACGCAACAAGGCCCGTCTCGTCTCTCAACACTACACTCAAGTTGAAGGTATGGACTATGGTGAGACATATGCCACCGTTGCTAGACTTGAGTCCATACGCATCTTACTTGCTTATGCCAATCACCATGATATCACTTTATACCAAATGGACATTAAAAGACGGAGAAATTGATGAGGAAGTTTATGTTAAACAGCCTCCGGGCTTTGTCAATCCCAAGAAACCTAATCATGTCTACAAACTTCATAAATCCCTTTTATGGTCTTAAACAAGCTCCTAGAGCATGGTATAAATGCTTGACCAAGTTTCTTATTGAAAAAGGCTATGAAATTGGGAAAATTGATTCTACACTTTTTACTAAAAGAGTTAATGGTGAATTATCTGTGTGCCAAATTTATGTGGATGATATTATATTTGGTTCTACTAATCCCCATTTTAGTGAAAAGTTTGGAAGGTTAATGCCGGAGAAGTTTTAGATGTCTATGACGAGTGAATTCAAACTTTTCCTTGGTTTGCAAATCAAGCAAACTAACACTACTAGGGAAAACCCTAGTAGTAGCGCGGGTTTAATGCCCACTAGTAGCATGGGCTGCCGCGCTACTAATAAGGCTCTATAGCTATTACTTAGCAATAGCGCGTGCGACACGCGCTACTGCTAAGACACATAGTCGCAGTGCTTGTTCTCTCCCGCGCTGCTGCTAATCTAGCTAGTAGCAGCGTGTTTACTATCCATCGCTACTAGTATTCTTTTTTTCATTTTTTCATTTTTAGTGTATTTATACGCCATTATACAAATTTTGGTACAATACCAATTATGAGGTTTATATCATTATGTCCATAGCAGTGTGTCAAATGAAGGTGGATTAGGTTCAAGTGGAGGCAATATGTGGTGCATGTCAAAAGTATACTACTAATCCAAACTTGATCTAGTTTGGACTAGTAATACTTTCGATGTGCACCACATGTTGCCTCCACTTGAATCTAATCCGCCAGCACAAGCTATTTAATCATCATCATAGTCATTACCACCAACAATACTTATTTAATCACCATAGTCAAAGTGTAGCACATCATCATCTTCAAACTCATTCTAGCTAGCTAATCACCACCAACACTAGCTGCGGTAGCTATCTAATCACCACCAACACTGGCTAATAATAATCATCATAGTCATTACCACCAACACTAGCTATTTAATCATCATAGTCATAGTGTAGCACATCATCATCTTCAAACTCATTTCTAGCTAGCTAATCACTCCTGCTGCTCTCTCTCAGGTAAAATAACATAAAACATGTGTAGCACTCCTCCTTCATCAAGTTGGAGCATGCAGATGAACCTGTCTCCTAATCGTGGGTTGCGCTTCTGATTGCTGCCCCCTAGTACTTCTCTCCGCTCGTTCACAATTTTGCTCCAGTCTTTCACTATTAAGAATTCCTCGCTATTAGAAATCCTGAATGCACTAAAGTGCATTGTAGGATATCTTGGCCGTAAGCTAACAATATTCATTGTACCTTTAGTCTCGATCCAATCAGGCACAACATTCATCGGGAGTCCCTGTTGAAGAACATCGTATAGTAAAATACTTAGCAATGAAGTTTAGCTTAAAAAATAATGTATGCAAAAGATGCACTGAGGACAAATAGTAAAAATCTTACCATCTTTCCTAAATAGATGTGACCGTAGTTCAGTACGAACACTATTGGTCGCACGTTTTGAGTACTAACATTTGTAAGTGCAGGAAGAAAATTTGTCTTGACAGTATGAAGATCCTCAAGCCATGAAACGTAATGACTTATCTCCTCGCATTTTAGTTCAGCCCCGGGACAGTAGTAGGTCCTATCTACCCAGCGCCGGACATGTTTGCTTGAACGGAAATAAGCTGACAATAGAAATTAGTTGTCAACTATTTTTGAATAAACAATATCAAAGACATAAATATGGTTGAGAAACTCACATAATCGTATAACTGGAGGTGTAAGTGCATCTAGTGCCCCTTAGTGATTTTGGTGTATTGAAGACTTATAGGTTAAGAGACTAATGTGTTTATGAGTGTACAAAGGTCTATAAGTTTATGAGGAGTTTGATATTTACAGAGAAAGTTGACCGCTAAAAATGAAGTTCTTCGACTGAAGACTTTGAATTTCTGAAGACTTTCTGAAGACTTTGAAAGTGAAGAAATTGGTGTGACCTTGAAGACTTGATATTCGTTTGAGGAACATCAAGCGTGAAGACTTTTGTTTTTGTAGTTTCATTTTCTCTTTCTTGAGTCATAGGAAACACCGTACTGTTAAAGGGGGGCGAGGAAATACTATGGAAAAATTTCCATGTGATGCTCAACTCAAAATCCTACACCTACCAATCCCTTCGAGTGAAGCCATTGGAAATCTCATATAGTCCAGTCATATTCTTCAGTGATAGAGACTAAGTTCTTCTGGTCTCTGAGGAATTTGTTCTGACTGAGGAGTTAGGAATTCGCCAGTGCGGATTGCCTACATAGTGAGGAACATGATAGCCCTAAGGAATTTGATACTCAAATTTCCGACCGTTGCTGTGCTATGCGCTAGCTGTCCCAAAATATCTACCCAACTAATGGTCATATCATTGAAGGGCATTTATGTCTTATCATGACGGGCTGCTCCCTAGGCTATAAATAGCCGCCCCCTACAACCACTAGCTGGTTGGCTGCTCCGAGAGAAACTGACATTTGTCATTTGAGAGCATCCCATCCTCCGAGGACTCTGAGCGAAAATCATCAAGTGAGGAAAACCCAAACCCAAACACCTACAAACCCAAAGTGATTGAGCATCACTGAAGAGATTGATCCTGCGTGGATCCGATGCTTGTTACCTTTGAAGACTGTGCTTCTTCCAGACGGTTAGGCATCATGGTCTAGAGCATCCAAGAGGAATTGTGGATCGCCGAGTGACCGAGTTTGTGAAGGTTCAGAAGTCACCTGAAGACTTACCACGAGTGATTGGGCGAGGTCTGTGTGACCTTAGCTCAAGGGGAATACGGTGAGGACTAAGTGTCCTGGACTGTGTGTCCTCAGGTTTAAATACCTAGCCGCCCTAACCAGATGTACAACTGAGACAGAAGTTGGAACTGGTCTACCAAATCAATGTCTTCACAAGCCTACTGGTTCTATTTCCTCAACTCTTTCATTTCCTCATTACTGTGTTGTGTGCTTGTCATATCTATGTCTGAAGACTTTTGACTAAAGACTTTCTCAATTTCCTCAGTTCAATCTCTTCAGTCTGTTTGTCTTCATCCTGTGTTATCCTGTGATTACGCTTTCTGTACTCTGTGCTTGTCCTCATTTCATCATGATGACCATGCTTGTATTCTGTTATTCTTACTGTTGAGTACTTATTCCGCTGCAAGTAGTTCTTCGCTAAGAAATTTCCTCACAGGCAAATTCCTGAGTGTAGAATTCATAAAAATTGCCTATTCACCCCCCTCTAGTCGATATAACGCACTTTCAATTGGTATCAGAGCAAGGTACTCCCTTGTTCTGTGTGATTTTGGTTTAACCGCCTGGAGTTTTAGTTATGTCGACCGCAGGTATGAAGAAAGAGACATGCCCCATCTTTGACGGTCATGATTATCCCAAGTGGAAGGCCATGATGAGGAAGCGCCTCATGGAAATGAACAGCGAGTTGTGGACCGTCACTGAGATTGGTCTTACCGATGTATGCAAGATGGCGGACACTGATGATATTCGCAAGTACACTCGACTTGACATCATGGCGAAGGATATCATCTGTTCCTGCCTATCCAGAGATGAATTCAGGCGCATTATGCATCTTTGCAATGCGAAGCTTATCTGGGACCGAATCTCTGACGTCTATGAAAGTCATAGAACTTTTCATGATCCCTGGTTTGAGGATTTCAAGGAATCACTCAAAACGATGACTTTCGAACCTGAACCATCATCTTCTGCACCATGCCTCATGGCAAAAGGTGCCAAGGTAACCGAATGTTCCTCATCCGAGTCTAGTGATGATGAATCTGATGATGATTTTGGACCTAGCTATACCAAGCTTGTTTGTATTGCCACTAAACAACAAAAGGCCTTGGAAAAGGTTCAAAACATGCTAGACAAGAGCGATGATATGTTGGGTGAAGAAATGGATCGCACAAAAACCTTGACTGAAAATCTTCAGAGACTTCAGTCTAAGTTTGACAACCTTCAAAGTCATCATAACACTCTCTTATCTGATCATGAGAAGCTTTCTTATGAATTTCTTCAAAGAAAGCAAGATCTTGAAAAGCTAAGAGTGAGTTATGAAGATCTTCAGAAGGAGCACGATTCATTAATTTCTCAACAAATCAGCGCTGCTCAGGAAGAATTTGTTCCGCCATGTTTGAAATGCATTGAACGTGAATCTGCTAATTCTTCACCTGAATGTTCAAATGCTTCTAATGTTACAAATTCTTCACCTTCCTCTGCTATCACTAATTCCTCATCTAAGGACATTGCTAGTATCACTGACGATGCAGGGCTGAAGGAATTGTACATGACAGGCATGTACAAAAGCCTCAAAGGGCATCAGACTCTTTGTGATGTGCTTAAAAAGCAGATCCTCAACAGGAACCCTAGGAAAGAGGGTATTGCCTTTGAGAGGAAACTCAATGCTGATGGTACATATTGGAAGCCTGAGCAGTACCCCAAAACCTCATGGGTTGCTGCAAAGGGAACTCCAGTTGATCCATCTAATCTATCTGGCTTTACATGTGAATCTCCTCATTCTTCTGATGAGTCATTTGACTCCAACTATAAACTGTTCAAAAATCAGAATGGTGAAGTATTTGCTAGATATGTTGGCACTAACTGCAGGAACGGTTCCCCTATGAAGAAAATCTGGGTTCCGAAAAGGTGCCTTGAAAGTCTTTAGGTGAATGTCCTCATGACACCACCTGGGAAGAATAGGAACCCCAGATCAAATTCTTCATATGCACCAAATTCTTCATATGGATCCAAGTCCTCATACGCATCGAATTCCTCACATGGATCATATTCCTCAAAAGGATCAAAGTCCTCATATGAACATCATCGTGCTAACAACTTTGTTTCACAGGGAAGAGATAATGGCTATGAATATGAGCATTATTCTTCTAATCATTATGTTCATAAGTCCTCAAAGAATTTCTCTGCTTACTCATATGCTTACCGTAACTCCTCTTATGTGAAACAAAATGGATTGGCCTCTATGCCACCTTTATCGTATGGAGCTCGTAGAGTGATGAACTCTTTGCCACCCCTTCAGATGTGGGTGGTGAAGAAAAAGGACTAATCTCTTATGCAGGGTCAGGTCTCCAGACGTGCTCAAACGTCTGAAGAATTTGCTGGAGACCTGAAAAATTGCCTGAAAGGACGCAGGCTAATCATGAAGAAATGAACCTTCATTTCTCACGTCCTCATACTGTTTTAACTGTTGCATTGCTTGATGAAATTGGTCTGATGAATTGTGATGTCATATTCTTCACTGATGAAGTATATGAAGTTCGTAAGCTGCACAAATTCATCTGCAGGATGATCAACCCAAAGCCACTGAGTGGGTCCTCGATAGTGGATGTACAAATCACAAGACTGGTGAAAAGAATATATTGATGGATGCTCCCTTATCACCATCGCATCTGAAGCATATCATCTTCGCTGACAAAGGGAAAAGTCAGGTATTGGGTCTAGGTAAGGTTGCGATCACAAAGGATCGACACATGGACAAAGTCATGCTTGTCGAGTCCTTAGGATACAACCTCATGTCTGTCTCAATGCTTTGTGATCTTGATATGATTGTTGTCTTTGGCAAGTATCGTTGTGTTGTGGTTATGGAAGCTAACAATTCCAAAGTCTTCGAAGGCTTTAGGAGAGGAGACTTGTATATTGTTGATTTCTCTACAGGACCGCAACCAGCCGTGTGCCTACTTGCAAAAGCTTCAGAAGGCTGGCTATGGACTCGACGACTTGGTCATGCAGGCATGAGGAATTTGCACATGCTTGCGAAGAAGAAGCACGTCATTGGCATTGAGAATGTCAAATTCCTCAAGTATCACTTATGCGGAGCCTGTGAAGCTGGAAAGATGACCAAGGCTAAGCATCCAGCGAAGACTATCATGACCACTGCTCGACCATTTGAATTGCTTCATATGGATCTCTTCGATCCTAACCATTACTCAGCAGTCACAAATGACGCATCTATCTATGGCTTTGTTATTGTTGATGATTACTCTCGTTACACATGGGTACATATTGTCACTTACAAACATGAAGTGCAGGAAGTCTTCAAACGATTTTCCTCGAGGGCTTCAACCAACTTTTGTGTGAAGATCAAGCACATCAGAAGTGACAATGGAACTGACTTCCAGAATTCTGGTCTTGATGACTATCTTGATGAACTTGGTATTACTCATGAGTTATCTGCTCCTTACACTCCTCAGCAGAATGGCGTCGTGGAGTGCAAGAACAGAACTCTCGTTGAGATGGCACGCACTATGCTTGATGAGTACAAGACGCCTCGTCACTTCTGGATTGAGGCAATTTATACTGCATGCCAAATCATCAACAGGGTATATCTTCACAAATTCTTCAAGAAGACTGCCTATGAACTCCTCACTGACAAGAACCCAATGTGAGTTATTTCAAAGCCTTCAGTGCTAAATGTTGGATTAGAGATCCTCATCACAATGCTAAATTTGCACCGAAAGCACATGAAGGTTTTATGCTTGGTTACGGAAAGGACACGCACACCTACAGAGTCTTCAACAACGTTCTTCACAAGGTTGTTGAAACTGTAGATGTGCGGTTCGATGAAACTAATGGCTCGCAAAGAGAGCACCTACCCTCTGTGATAGATGAACCAGCACCTGAGGAAACTATCAAGTTCAAGGCTACTGAGGATGTCATTCCTACCGAAGAATCTGCTGAAGAATTCATTCCAGAACGTGAAGAACGTCGAGCTAATGCACCTGAAGAAAATGCTGAAGAAAATGGTGCTGAAGAAAATGCTGATCAAATTCCTCGACGACAACCTACTCATCCTCGCGTTGCAAAAGAAGTGCAAGTTGAAAAGATCATCGATGACATTGAAGCACCAGGTCCTCTCACACGCTCAAAAGCTTCACATTTATCTAACTTTTGTGGGCACTATGCTTTTGTCTCTATCACAGAGCCCACTAAGGTAGATGAAGCATATCTGGAGCCTGACTGGATTCAGGACATGCAAGAAGAATTACATCAGTTCGAACTCAACAACGTCTGGGAACTGGTTACACGTCCAGATCCTCGCAAGCACAATATCATTGGCACAAAGTGGATCTACCTCAACAAGCAAGATGAAAATGGCCTTGTGGTTAGGAATAAGGCACGGCTTGTAGCTCAAGGCTACACACAGGTTGAAGGAATTGATTTCAATGAAACTTTTTCACCTGTTGCCAGACTTGAAGCTATTCGCATATTACTTGCTTATGCTATCCATCATGATATCACTTTATATCAAATGGATGTGAAAAGTGCATTCCTCAATGGTAAGCTTGAGGAAAAAGTATATGTTGCTCAACCCCCAGGTTTTGAAGATCCAAAGCATCCTGACAAAGTCTTCAGACTCAATAAGGCCCTCTATGGCCTCAAGCAGGCCCCCGGGCATGGTATGATACTTTGAAGGAATTCCTCATGAAGAAAGGCTTCAAACCCGGTTCACTCGACCCTACTCTTTTCACTAAATCTTATGATGGTGAATTTTTTGTGTGCCAAATATATGTTGATGATATTATCTTTGGCTGTACTGACCAACGTTATAGTGATGAATTTGCCTATATGATGAGTGAAGAATATCAAATGTCTATGATGGGAGAATTGAAATTCTTCTTAGGTCTTCAAATTCATCAACAACGCAATGGCATATTCATATCTCAGGAGAAATACCTCAAGGATGTACTGAGGAAATTCGGCATGCAAGATTGCAAAGGCGTTAAAATTCTGATGCCCACAAATGGCCATCTGTGCACTGATGAAAACGGTATTGACTTCGATCAAAAGGTATACTGCTCCATGATTGGTTCTTTATTGTATTTATGTGCATCTAGGCCAGATATTATGCTTAGTGTTTGCGTGTGTGCCCAATTTCAAGCTACACCGAAGGAATCACTCCATAAGGCTGTGAAACATATTCTTCGATATCTAGCTCACACACCAACACTTGGATTATGGTAACCCAAGGGCTCGGCTTTTGATCTCATTGGATATTATGACTCTGACTATGCTGGTGATCGTGTGGACCGCAAGTCAACATCTGGTACATGTCATTTCCTCGGACAATCTTTGGTCTGTTGGTCCTCGAAGAAACAGAACTGCGTATCACTGTCTACTGCTGAAGCTGAGTACATTGCTGTTGGTTCTTGCTGTGCTCAATTGCTGTGGATGAAGCAAACTCTCAAGGACTATGGCGTCAACGTGAAGAATGTGCCTCTCTTCTGTGACAATGAGAGTGCCATCAAGATTGCTCACAACCCAGTTCAGCACTCGAAGACAAAGCACATTCAGATTCGTCATAATTTTCTTCACGATCATGTGTTGAAGGGCGACATTTATATTGAGCATGTGAAGACTGAAGAATAGCTAGCCGATATCTTCACTAAGCCCTTGGATGAGAAGAGATTTAGCAAGTTGCGGTGTGAGCTAAATATCCTAGAATCTTCGAATGTTCTTTGAAAAGGACACTCATCCTAACACTTATGTAAAATTGATGACTTAGATGTGCAACACATGAAGAAACGTTTTTCTTCAATCAATGAAGAATAACACTCTAAGTGTGAAGAAATTAACGAAGAATTTGTTTCTCAGAACCCTATGGCAATTGTACGCGGTGTCTGAAATCATCATTCTTATACGGTGGGTCACGCCACCACCAAAAGTTGAAAATCTTCAATTTGAGTTTTTCCTCAGTTTTGAAATTCCTCAGTTGTTCATGTTCTTCCACTTTGCAAAATCTTCACTGTTTCCGTCATTTTTCTTCATGTGCGTTCACAAATTTATGTCCTCTACAGCATTCACTTATGGCTAATTCTTCAAGTTGCATTTTTCTGCTAAGTGAATGTGATCGGACCCTTCCCCCTCTATGCTATACTCAACCCAATATATTCACAAATTCTTCATGTGCGTTCTATTTGAAACTCGTTCAAAATCTTCACTTTGTCCTTGTCAGCTGAAGAATTTGCGAACGGAACTTTTATCTTATCTTATCCAAATTTTCGGCTTTGCCGCTCAAACCGTTCTGCATCCCAGGAAATACTTATCTATTCACCCACGATCTAACACGATCTCCACTTCTCAGTACGTGGGTGACACATGTCAAGCGAATGAGAAGGGTCAGGGGCACGTTCGTCTAATTTCTTCGGGCGAACAGTTTTTCACCATGGCTATAAATACCCCCTCTCCCCTTCCTCACTTCCTTTACTCCGCTCGACCTCTCTCCAGCTCGAGCTTCTCAAACCCTAGCGCCGCCGCTACTTCATTGTCGCCGGTGAGGAAGAGCTTCACTGCCTCGACCTCGTCACCGCCGTACTCGCGCCGGCCGCGGAAATCTTCACTCCGCCGTCGCCGTAGCCGTATTCCTCCGCCGAGTTAGGGCATGGAAGATCTGCACAGACGAACTTCACTTCTCCACCTCACAGTTCGTCGTGTTCTTCGTTTAGGGTAATTAAAAGTTACTTTTACTTCCCTCTTTGATTCAAATGATTTCTACAAAATCTTCAAAGGTGTTTATTCTTCAAATTCTTCACACACTAAACACCTCACAGGTCATCTGTTCTTGATTCGTTTCTCTAAGCATCATTTTTCTTCAAGATTCCTCAATTGTGTGGATCTTTGATCTATACAACTTTGGAACCTAAGACAAAGAACGCTTAGTGAAATTCTTCAAGACTCATCTGGTCAAAAACCTTCTGAGAACGCATATGACCTATCCAAATTCCTCGCAACTATACTCTATTCACATGTACTCATGTCCGCTGCTGAATCACTAGGTTCTCATCAACTTAACTCATTTGCAGCATTCCTCGAAGAAAAGTGGCATACTTCTTCATAGAGTTCAATTCTTCAAATTCCTCAACTGAAGAAAATGGCTGATGGAAAGAAGCCACAGAAAGGAGGAAAGAGGCCTGAAATCAATACTGCCTTTGAAATCCCTGAGGACATTTATGCTGGGTACTGCATACCCCCTGAGGAAGATAAAAATCAGCGCAAGGTGCGCATTCAGAGGATAGAGAGGAGATGGGCAAAAGAGTGGAGGGAATACAGGTATGTTACTCCAAAATACATGAAGAAATTCAAACTCAATCCGCCATGCCCAAGACCTTCGTTGGCACCTGGCCAAGAAGCTGATCTCACCAGCCTCAAGCGAGGTGAGGATTATCTTGATGAATGGGCCAAGCGCCAGGCCAAGCTGGCTAGACAAGCCAGAGAAGCAGTGAGGAAATTCAATGAAGACTCTGCTGCTGCTGCCGCTGAAGCCTTTGTCAATCCAAAGAAATCCATGGCAAAGCAGCCTGCGCGTAAGCCAAGTGCTTCACCTTCAATGCCCTTAAGGCCAAGTTCCTCAGCAATGCCCTCACGGCCAGAATCCTCAAAGCCCTCACGGCCAATTCCTCACGCTGCTCCTGCTCCTCCAAAATCCTCAGCTCCTCCGCATAAGTCCTCAGCTGCTCTGACCAAATCCTCAGCACCTGTGCATCTTGCCACGTGCCAAAGGACTACAGGCATCTCTATTGCCTCAGGAGCTTCAGCTAGTTCCTCAGCTGCTCCAAATTCTTCAACAGGACCCTCTCTGCTGAAGACAAAGACCACTGCTGGACGAGGTTCTCGCCCAAGTCCTCACAAGAAGCAGGTCGCTTTCCAAGTGACGTCTGAAGAAGACGAAGCTGATGATGAAGAAGTTGCTGAAATCATCACAGATAGGCAAGTCAGGGCCGCTAGAGCCAAGGGCACAAATGTGCCACTGCTTTTGGATCCAAAGTTGATCCTCGACTACATTGATCTCTGGCACAAGGACCCAAACACTCCTATGCCTGATTTGAAGTTGACTCCTGGCCAAAATCATATGCTGACTGCCTTCATCCAAGAAGAGAAATGCAAATTTGAGAAGGCCAGGCACATGAAAAAAGCGCAGTACAGGAAGGAGAAATTCCTGAAGAACAACGTTGTCTCTATGACAACTGATGATCTTGTGAAAATACAGTCTGAAATCAAAGTCCTCAGCGATGATTTCAATGCTTAGTATGCTGATTGGAAAGGAGCCAAGGTCAGGTTTGTTAAACTGACAAAGATGTTCACCTCCAATGTTGCAGCCCCATCGCAACAAGAAATTCCTCAGGCTGAAGCATCTACTCAGCTCACTGAAGAACATGCCAGCACCGCTGATGACAATCAGGCTGCTGAAGAAAATGTGAGTTCCAGGGCTGATGACTGCATTCCAGCCGCTGATGAAACTGCCAGGGCACCCACTCAGTTGTGCCTGAAGAAAATCAACCACATTCCTCTGCTCCTCCTGCGCCTACTCCAACTCCAATCCTTCCATCTGCATCAGATGTGAAGAAGACCAAGGCTACAGAGCGTGCAGCAGTGAATAAAAGGAAAGCATCAGCTCCTTCAGATTCTTCAGCATCGAAGAAGATGAAGAAATTGACAAGCTCATTTGCTAATCCAATTGATGTAGTTCCAGTTTCCTCCATGCCATCAAAGGAAATCGTCCCTTTTGATGAAGAATATATGATCCCTAGCGGATCCGATGAAGAAAATCCTTCTGCTGCTTCGTTAGAGCAGATGGATGGAGAAATTGAAGTGGATAAAATCCCTTCAACCCCCACAGTTTCCTTGCCTATGCCTCAGTTTACTGCTGAAGAAGCTGGCGTTGAAGAAATGGAAGATGAAGATGTGGACATTGGCTGTACCACACCAGTGATGAATGATGACTTCTGGGAAAGTCAGCACCCCAACTCTCCGCTCTTCACTCCATTGCAACAAATTCCTCAGTCCCCGGCAACAACAGTTCAAATGGGATCTGATGAAGCTCATGAACAAGTTCCAGCCACTAGTGCTGAAGAAAATGAAAATGAAGAATTGAAGACCCAGACTGCCACTGAAGAGGAACCAGAAATTCCTCAGCCCGAAGAACCTGAGATTGCGATTCCTGAGGTTGTCATGCAACTGACTGACACTCCTCCGCCCAAGCCAAAGGATCCATTCTCAAGGAAGAAAAAATTTCAAGGCTAAGGATTTCTTCGGCAAGCACGTATTCTTCACTGACTACAACCCCTATGACTCTGCTCGCATTAGGAAGAGGCGTTTCTGGACTGCCAGCCAGGCAAATTTTTATTCCTCAGTGTTGTTCAACAAAGACAAAGTCTTCGACCATGAGCACATTCCTCATGTGGATATGGAATCTCTGCCGTGCTTCGGGCCAGTCCTCAGTGTTCTTTACGACGCGGGACTGTTATATTTCTGCACTGATATATGTGATTGGAATGAAGAGCTCATTCTTCAATTTTATGCAACTCTGCACATCACCGGAGACTCTGAAGATGTGAATTCATGGGTGCTGGACTGGATGTCTAAAAATACTCACTACATGGCACCAACTACTTAATTGGTTCGTGCTTTGCCTCTCAGTCCAACCCTTGAAGCTGCTCGTTGCGTCTACAGTGAACCTAAGCTTACAGATAACTATATGCAAGTGCTGATGAAGTCTTTGAAGCCAGGTCAGCCCCCAAGAACAAAATTCCTTGTGAAGGAATTGCTATATGTGCCTCGGACTGTCTACCGCATTCTGACGAAGACATTGAGTCCTATCAAGGGCCACGACTCGAATGAAGAAGAAGTCATTGGCATCATGAAGAATATGCTTTTCAATATAATTCATGGCGTTCCTGTCAACTTCCATGATTTCTTCATGAGGACTCTGGCCAATGTCGCAATGTCACCGTTCGAGTTGAAGCCTTATGCTCCGTGGATTATGAGATTCATCAGAACAAGGTCTTCACTCAACTACAAAGCTGATACACTGAACCATTGCAGCTACTTGCCCCCGATTGAAGTCATCAAACGGACATTTTCCTCAGCTGATGAAAAGGGCAAGGCTACGGCTGTCATTGATGAAGGCATTCGTCCATTGGATGGTCAATTTTGCAAGGCTGCATCCTACTCCACCAATGATGACTCTGCCACCCATGACTCTGCCGCCAACGCAACGAAGCCAAATCCTCAAGGCACGGCTCCCAGGGTGATGACTGACCGTGAGCTTCTCCTCAGTCTTCACCAGAAGGTTGATCGTAATCACAAATGGGTCAAGCGTCAGTTTGGTTCAATTCTTCACAACATGACTGCTACCCATAATGCAGTGAAGAAAAACCACTACTACCTTATGAAACCCTCAACTGCACCTGGGCTGTTCTGTTGCACATTTATAGCGCAGAAGATCTGAAGAAAATGGGTCTCAAGGAAGATGTTGACTGGGCTGCACCTCCTCCGAAGAAGTACAAGAAGGTCAAGGTTCCTTCCTTGGAGGCCAGCTCCTATTCTTCATCACGTGACACTGATGAACATGAACACTTGGACGACACTGCGGTAGGCCCTACTACAACAAACGACCCCAACAACGCTGATGCTCCTTCATCAACTTGATATTCTTCAGGGGCGTTAGTCCTCATTTTCGAACCTTTTGGTCATTCGATGACAAAGGGGGAGAAATATGAGTTAGTTTTCAAGCGGGTCTATCTTATATGGGCGTTTTTTTCTAAGTTACAACTCTCGTTCTTCTGATGACTTTGTTGGATCGAGTTGTAAACTTAAAACTCTATGGTGGCCTGATACTTTTGCTGTTTCTTCTGCATGCTTATTCCTCGTTAATGTTATTGCACGCATGCTGAATTACACCAGTCACCATATTTCATCATGCATTTCAAATTCTTCATATATTATGTCAAATGCGTGTATGAATTACAAGATATAGGGGGAGATCTCCATGATTCAACTCTTCAAGTGTGCATTGCTTCAAAAGCAAATTCCTCACTATGCACATCTTCAGGGGGAGTTCTTCTATATCTTGCAATCAAATTCCTCAATATCAGTATTTACACTTCATATGTTTATCCCCGTTGAAAACTTAACCTATATTGTCATCAATCACCAAAAAGGGGGAGATTGTAAGTGCATCTAGTGCCCCTTAGTGATTTTGGTGTATTGAAGACTTATAGGTTAAGGGACTAATGTGTTTATGAGTGTACACAGGTATATAAGTCTATGAGGAGTTTAATATTTACAAAGAAAGTCGACCCCTAAAAATGAAGTTCTTCGACTGAAGACTTTGAATTTCTGAAGACTTTGAAAGTGAAGAAATTGGTGTGACCTTGAAGACTTGATATTCGTTTGAGGAACATGAAGCGTGAAGACTTTTGTTTTCGTAGTTTCATTTTCTCTTTCTTGAGTCATAGGAAACACCGTACTATTAAAGGGGGTCGAGGAAATACTATGGAAAAATTTCCATGTGATGCTCAACTCAAAATCCTACACCTACCAATCCCTTCGAGTGAAGCCATTGGAAATCTCATACAGTCCAGTCATATTCTTCAGTGATAGAGACTAAGTTCTTCTGGTCTCTGAGGAATTTGTTCTGATTGAGGAGTTAGGAATTTGCCAGTGCGGATTGCCTACACAGTGAGGAACATGATAGCCCTGAGGAATTTGATACTCAAATTTCCAACCGTTGTTGTGCTATGCGCCAGCTATCCCAAAATATCTACCCAACTAACGGTCATATCATTGAAGGGCATTTATGTCTTATCATGACAGGCTGCTCCCTAGGCTATAAATAGCCGCCCCCTACAACCACTAGCTGGTTGGCTGCTCCGAGGGAAACTGACATTTGTCATTTGAGAGCATCCCATCCTCCGAGGACTTTCAGCAAAAATCATCAAGTGAGGAAAACCCAAACACAAACACCTACAAACCCAAAGTGATTGAGCATCACTAAAGAGATTGATCCTGCGTGGATCTGACGCTTGTTACCTTTGAAGACTGTGCTTCTTCCAGACGGTTAGGCGTCATGGTCTAGAGCATCCAAGAGGAATTGTGGATCGCCGAGTGACCGAGTTTGTGAAGGTTCGGAAGTCACCTGAAGACTTACCACGAGTGATTGGGCGATGTCTGTGTGACCTTAGCTCAAGGGGAATACGGTGAGGACTAAGTGTCCTGGACTGCGTGTTCAGGACTGGGTATCCGGTACTGTGTGTCCTCAGGTTTAAATACCTAGCCGCCCTAACCAGATGTACAACTAAGACAGCAGTTGGAACTGGTCTACCAAATCATTGTCTTCACCAAGCCTACTGGTTCTATTTCCTCAACTCTTTCATTTCCTCATTACTGTGTTGTGTGCTTGTCATATCTGTGTCTGAAGACTTTGACTTTGACTTTCTCAATTTCCTCAGTTCAATTTCTTCAGTCTGTTTCTCTTCATCCTATGTTATCCTATGATTACGCTTTCTGTACTCTGGGCTTGTCTTCATTTCATCATGATGACCATGCTTGTATTATGTTATGCTTACTTTTGAGTACTTATTCCGGTGCAAGTAGTTCTTCGCTAAGAAATTTCCTCATCGGCAAATTCCTCAGTGAAGAATTCATAAAAATCGCCTATTCACCCCCCTCTAGTCGATTTAACGCACTTTCAGGAGGCGTCTGCACATCGACCCAGATGACGATATTACCTTCAATATCATCTTTAGGACGAATATCAAAGGTGATAACCATATCAGGCTCAAATGCATAAGTCTTGCATAGTGCTTGCCAAGTTTTGCATCCAAAAAAGGTGTAGTCATCTGCGTTGTATAATTTTGCGTGGAAAATACAACCATGCTCGGTCTTCAAGTAAACTCTCTTTACCTCCATAGTACGACTGAAATCTATCTTATCAAAGACAAAAACTCTTGCATGGCAGGGGATACGCTAGTAGAATAGTAAAAAAATTATAAGTTCAAGCAAATGAAGCAGATGTCATGCTTAATTACGAAAAAAGACTTGTCGTTGTGACTTACTGTATCCACTTCGAAGTTCTCGTCCAGCTTGATGCTGAAGCGCCTATCATCATCTAGGAAGATTCCGTCGCACAGGCCGCGCTCATCTTCGCAGTATTTGCAAATACCGAAATCCTTTTCGTCGTCAGACATTTCCTATGTTCATAGTTGAAACATTAATTAAAAATCGATCGAAGACAACTACCAGGATACTCAACACACAAATCCGGGGCACTCGATATTTCCTACATATTCTGGCACAAGTCATGCCAAAATTCACAGAAAAATCCGGCATGACCTTTGCTAAAATAGGACATATCGAGCGCGTGAAATTTGCCGGAACGGAAATGAATCAACACTCCGGCAAACCATAGGTCACTCGGAGGTGTAACCTGCAGCATGACCGGCCACTTGGGCAAGCACATATCCTATTTGAGCAACACAAGATATACATTTCAAAATATCTTATAGGACTCATATTGACATAAGCATTCAATAAGCAAAACCAAATCGTAAAACAAATAAGTATTCAAATTAGCATGCATTCAATAAGCAAAAGTAAATCATCTCATGCGTCCGTACATCGTCGAATATTATCACTAATACATCCCGAATAATATCATACATATAACATCGCTAATACAACTAAAACCCTAGCGCACGACGGGTATCGGCGCGGGCGGTGGACACCCAAAGAGAAGGAACCATCACAGGATCATAGCTCCAGTGAGATCCCTCGAGAACCTGCCAGGTATTGGAGAACCTGTGCTCCAACGCTAACAAGTAGCGACGGACGTGCGCGTCCTCCTCGCTGACACGGTGACGTACCACCTCTGCGGGGTCCTCAAGCCTCTACACCGTCACTGGCCCACGCGACCGCCACCAAAGAAGGTTCGGGTCAAAGATGGGCTGGCTCTTTACCAAGCTGCACCCCCCGGTAGGTAGCGCCTCCCAGTACCAGCCCGACGGAGCCCAGTCCCGGACATGGCCCATCTAGTCAAGCAGGTGTCCTCCGCCGAGTCGACGACGAGGATGCGGGATAGGCATCGTCGACGTCGATGCGGGAAAATTGCTTTAACTAAAAAATAACAACAAGTTCTTACTAACTAGTTCTATTAATTCAACTAGTTCTTACTAAAAATAAACTTACTATAAATAAAAATAAACTAGTACCTAATTAGTACCTAGTTCTTACTAACTAATTAGTACCTAGGAACTACTGCCCTAATTACCATCTAATTTGATGAACCTAGGGGTGGAAAGTGGTAGCGGATATTCCAATTATCCAACTTAAAAGTGAAATAAGTGGTCAAATTTCACTCGTTTTATTATGCATGACAATAGTGTTTATTCATCATCTAAGAAAACATCCGAGCCGCATCCGTATCCGATAACATCCGCATCCGATTCATTTCCACCCATAGATGAACCCTAACTAATTTGATGCAACTAAAATATGAAGATCCCTAGCTAGGCAGAGGTAGGGGAGGGGGAGGAGCAGGCGTGCGCACCTCGGGTGCTGCGGCGAGGGAGGGGCAGGTAGCGTCGAGGTCGGGGTCGGGGCTCGGGCGCGCGGCGGAGGGCGGCGTCGAGGTCGGCGGTGGCGTCGAGGTCGGGTTCGGGGGCGGCGTCGAATCCGGGGTCGAGGGTGTGCGGAGAGCGACGGGGGAGCGCGCGGCGGCCGACGGGCGACGGCGGCGGTGACAGCGGAGGAGTTGGATTTGGGGGAAGTGGCCGTGGGGAAGAACGACCGCGCGGTTAAGTCAGAAGTAGCAGTAGCGCCTTCCAGGAAGTGCGCTACTGCTAAGCTAGCTACAGCGTTTTCCTCGATACGCGTTACTGCTATTCCTTTCTCCTTTTTCCCCTTTTTCATTTATTTTTCTTCACATTTTATTGGTTTCCTTTCACCTTTTTCTATTTCTTTCATTTTCATTTACTTTTCTATTTGCTTTCCATTTAATTTTATTTCCTTTAGCAGTAGCGCACTTCATCGTAAACGCGCTGCTACAAAGCAAGTAGCGGTAGCGCGGTTCTACGTGATCGCTACTACTATGTGTAGCCTATCGTCTAAGTCGTGGGAATTTTAGTAGTAGCGCATTTATCTTCAGGCGCGCTACTGCTACAATTGTATCTGTAGCGCCGTTTACACCAGCGCGCTACTGCTACTTAGCACCAGCGTGCTTTTTACACACGCGCTACAGCTAAAGTTCTGTGTATAAGGTTTTCCCTAGTAGTGTAAGGAAGGTCCCTTTGTCTCTCAAACAAAGTATACCAAGGATCTTTTCAAGAAGTTCAACATGCAAGAAAGCAAAGGTATGAAAACAGCCATGCCTACTAGTGGGCATCTTGACTTGACTAAGGATGGCAAACTGGTTGACCAAAAGGTTTATCGCTCAATGATTGGTTCATTGTTATATCTATGTGCCTCCCGTCCCGACATTATGCTAAGTGTGTGCATGTGTGCACGATATCAAGCGGCCCCTAAAGAGTCTCATCTTAAGGTTGTGAAAAGGATAATGAGATACTTAATTCATACACCAAACTTTGGCATTTCGTATCCTAAGAGGTCATCCTTTGATCTTGTCGGCTACTCCGATTCGTACTATGCCGGTGACAAGCTTGATAGGAAGTCCACTTCGGATACTTGTCAATTTCTTGGCAGATCCCTTGTGTCTTGGTCCACCAAGAAACAAAACTCGGTATCCTTATCCACTACCGAAGCGGAATACATTGCCGCCGGATCATGTTGTCCTAAAATATCTACTACCTCGCAATCTGGAAATATCTACCGTCTGGAAGGTTTTTATGTTTGATAGCATACGATTAGTATGTGTGGACCGTGTGCGACATCTGTTACTCATGCTCTGCTTCAATCCCTTGATTCAAATTTTCAGTAGCCACGGGATTTTACTCCCGCCTCTGCATCCCTCACAATTTCAAAAATATCAGCTCACCCTTGATTCAAATTTTCAATAGGCCAGGCTTGTTACTCCCGCCTCTGCATCCCTCGCAATCTCAAAAATATCAGCTCTCCCTTGATCCAAATTTTAGTAGCCCTGCCATTTCACTCCCGCCTTTGCATCCCACGCAATCTCAAAAATATCTGCTCGCCCTTGATCTAAATTTTCAGTAGCCCAGCATTTTACTCCCGCCTAGTAAAATATTCAATTGACATGGTATTTCCTCAAACACCACCTCCCCCCCCTCTACACACACACACTCCTCAAAATCTCCGCTCACACAGACACTCACACAGACACACACCACCCCTCCCTCGCTCGAAACCAGTGGTAGGTCGCCACCATCACCGCCGCCGCCTCCATCCTCAACCTCTGCCTGTGTGCCGGGGAGCTTAGGAGCCAATGGCCAAAAAGTGGTTTATCGCGGCCTCTTCGCCTGACGTCGGTGAGGTGGCCGCCGAGGTGTCCCTGTCTTTGTCTGCGGGCTATTTATAGAGCCGCCATCGCTAGTCGCCCGACCCGCCCGCCGCCGCGCCCCTACATTGGTTTAAGGACTTTCCCATCCTTCCTTGGGCCTGACCACCGACGAGGTCCTACCTCGGGGTCCGGCAGCAGCGGTGGGGGACATGGGTCACCGAGATTATGGATCGGGAGACCCACACCCGCCGGTGGCTCGATAGCTTCCACACAGCCGAGCTCCCGGCCATGGAGTACGACCACTGGCAGGTCCGCTACCACATCGCGATGGCTAGGCTCAATTTCCCCTTCGGCACACGCCCGGGCGACCTCATCCCACCGGAGCCAGGGTGGTGAGCTCGGCTATGGTGCGGGAGGACCACGAGGCGTGGTAGCACCTCGAGGTTGAGGCCGTCGACGAGGCCTACATGCAAGAGCTCCGCCGGTAGCAGCCAGAGCTCGTGGATGCGGAGCGGATGATCTTTGCCTGCGCAGAGGGTGGCGAGGTTATCGTGATCTCCTCCGATGACGAGGTCGAAGGTGGCAAGGATGGTGGTGCGGAGGGCGTCGAGGTGGGCGGTGTCGGTGTCAAAACCGGCATATCTCGGGTAGGGGGTCCCAAACTGTGCATCTGAGGATCAATGGTAACTGTTGGGGATATTACTGTTGGACGTAAACCGGCCAGGAGAGGCCGGGTTATCCCCATAATGAATTATTATATTTGAAGCCCATGAAGAGAAAGACGATGGCGCTTTATGAAGGCCCAGGGCCCAAACGCGGATTAAGGCCTGTAAAAATAAACCGACATTGATATGTAAGCTTGTGTTGTAAGATAGAAATAGTAGAGACCGGGCCGGACATGTTTATGAGCCGACCTCGGGATCCTGTAAATCGACGGGCATCAACCCATGTATATAAGAGGATGACCCGACAGCGGTTTAGGCACAACAAACAACAACTCCAGAGCCAAGCATAGCGGATTCGCTCCCTGGTCATCGAAACCCTAGCAATTCCACAACAACTGGATTAGGATTTTACCTTCACCGCAAGGGGCCGAACCAGTATAAACTCTCTGCGTCCTTTGTCCGCTTTAACCCCTTTAAGCTAACCCGTCGCAATGACTCCACGACTAACTCCTTTCACTAGGACATCTGCCGTGACAAAACCACGACAGTTGGCGCCCACCATGGGGCTATCGCACGATGGTTTCAAGTTTTAGAGGGCAGCTTCGAAGGGCTCAAGGGATACGTTGTGGGCCGGATGACTAAGAGTCGTTGCGGCAAGCTCTACATCGACGACGCAGGCTGGGGCCCCGAGGCCGGCTCAATTGAGTATGGGTACCGGGTCCCCTTCGGCGGCATCCACGTCTTCATTGGCAAGATTGGCGAGCCGGGCCCTGAGCCGGACATCTGCACCGACATCGTTGAAACGGCTCAGCATGCGAGACCCGCCCAGGTTCAGCCTGCCATGAAGCGTGCCTTCGTGGGAGTCATCCATGGAGCGGAATCTGAGGATAGATCGGCATCTGGTGGTGAGACCGTCGTTTATTCTGATGACGAATCATCGACCGAAGAGACCGAGTCATTGTATCAGCTGCAAGATGGCCCGATTGGGGGCTGTTCCGATGGTGACAGTATTCCGGACCCCTTTGATCCGCCAAACTGGGTTGCGATCTTCATGGTCGGTACACAGCCAGCGCCTCACTCTTCGACCACAGCGGCGATGGTTTCCGGATCAGTAGCGGCGACAGCAGCCAGGGCAGGAGGCCCTGTGGGACCGCTGGCTCAGGTTTTATCTGATTTATTTGACGCTTTGGCAACGCTGATGGAGGAAGTTAACCCAACAAACCAAGAGGAGCATAATGCGGAAATCGCGAAGGTGAGGATCAGATAACTCAAGCCAAGGCCGACCTGGCGGCTGAGGATACCAGGGTCGCTGCAGAACGAGCCGAGTTGGATGCACAGGCTTACCGGCTTATGTTAGATCAGAGCGCATCAAATGATTTCATGAGGAGAAGGTACCGATCTCACCTACCTCCGGTTTATGAAGCCAGGAATCTCCTTGACACCCCAGGAGCAGGAACCAGTAATCCGCCAGTAGTAAACCGGGTGGAGGCACCTGGAACGGGGGCGCCGGTTCAGCCGCGCCCGACGAATCCGCCTCGTCCGAACAATGTCCTACCGCAGCACGTCCCAACACCACCGGGTCATTACTCTAACCCGTTGGATAACATTGTTGTCGCTGCTTCATGATTGGCAACCCTCCCGATCGAAGGCGAGTCCCCAGTAGCGGTCGAGACACGACGGGCTAGAGAGCTCCTTCAGACAGCCTTGACTCAGCAACAGGCTTATTCATACAGCCGCGAAAGGATTCATTCTACTCCCCGCCCGAGCCGGAGTTATAGCAGGCATATGGATGAACCGGCCGTGTCAAGCAGTGTGCGAAATCGTAATCCGCCTCGTGGCCATAACCCGGCGGGTGGCGGTGGAGATGCTCAGGATGTGGTGGATCGTGCTAGGGCACGTCGAGAAGCCGAGTTAGCGGCGCAGCATGAAGCCCGCCAACTTACTCCGATTCGTCCAACAACTTCGGTGGCACCAGGGGTTACCTCTAGTTCTTTGGGGGTGCCGTGTCTCGTCCCAGCACTGCGCAACATGCGCCTGCCCAAGGATTTCAAGGGCCCACGTAAGGTGCCGAATTACACTGCCGATTTATCCCCCGAGTCATGGGTTGAAAGCTATGAGATGGCGATGGAGATGTTGGATGTGGACGATGCGGCGTGTGCTAAATACTTCACCATGACGTTGGAGGGAACAGCTCGCACATGGTTGAAAAACCTGCCAGCTAACTCCATTGGGTCATGGGCCGAGTTAAGGGCCCGGTTTATCCAGAATTTCAAGGATACATGCAAGCAGCCCATGTCGATTGTGGACTTAGCTGCCTGTGTCCAGGAGGAAGGAGAGGCAACAACCCGTGGGGTACGCCGGGTTTCGGAGATTTTGCATTCGTCAGACCACATCAACGCTGATACGGCAGTCTTACCGTTGGAAGGCAATTTCCGGTTTGCACCTCTGAAGTTGAAGTTGGGACGGCTCAAACGTCATTGCAACGACATGGGAACGCTTATGGCAGCTCTGACAAAGTATGCTGATTCTGATAGTACCAAGGACCCCGAGTCTGACGACGACAAGACAGGGAAGGGAAAGAAGAGCGGCAGCACCAAAGGGCAGCAGCATAACCCGGCGAGTTATGGAAACAACGGTAAGCGTAAAGCAGATAACAGTTTAGATTTTGTGGCTAATACCAACGCGCGGGACAAAGGCCAGCGTCATAAGGGTAAACCGCCCCAGCGTGGTGGAGGACCAAGTCCCAATCCGGAGCGCCTGTCTTACCTGTTAAACCAGCCTAGCCCAAAGCATGGGTCGCGGGATAAGCCGGCCACGCACCTCTGGAAGGATTGTTATATTATGCAGGAGTTCAAAAATTCAGATTTTTTCGGTATGATCATGGACCGGGCGGTGGTTCAGGCCCCGGATCTCATAGGCTGGGTTATGGTGGAGGCAGTTCCGGTTCAGGTTTTCATGGTAATCAGAGCGGACATGGCAATCAAGGCAATCAGGGCAACCAAGGTTGTTGTAATCATCAGGGCAATCAGCAGCAACAACAGCAGTCGGGTTACCAGAGCAACCCGAAGCAGTTGAATAGTGGGCAGTATCATGTCTTCACCACTAGCCTGTGCAAGCATGATCAGAAGCTTCATAAAAGGGCAGTGAACTCCGTTGAACCGGCGGTGCCCCGTTACTTGCGCTGGTCTGAACAGCCCATTGTGTGGAGTCGGGAGGACCATCCACCTCGGGTTGATAATCCGGGTCATCTAGCATTGGTGGTAGCGCCTCAGGTTGGAGGATATAAGTTCACCAAGGTACTCATGGATGGAGGGAGTAGTATCAATATCCTTTATTATGAAACCTTCCGTCGCATGGGGTTAACAGATAAGAATCTTAAACCGTCCAACACGGTCTTCCATGGTGTTGTGCCTGGTAAATCAGCATATCCAGTTGGTAAGATAGCTCTGGAGGTTGCTTTTGGAGATGAGCATGATTCAAGATCAGAGACATTGACTTTTGAAGTGGTGAAAATCAAGAGCCCGTATCATGCCCTGTTTGGACGGCCAGCTTATGCTAAGTTCATGGCAAGGCCCCGTTATGTCTATCAGCAGCTCAAGATGCCGGGTCATAAGGGGACCATCACTGTTCATGGAAGCCGTAAGATCGCTTTTGAATGTGAAGAAGGTGATGCGGCATATGCTGAGTCGGTTTGTGCAACAGAGGAGTTGAAATTCTACAAGGACAATGTTGATCCGGCGGATATGACTTCTTTGAAAAAGCCAACTACAGAGCATGATCCGGCCTTGAAGTTTAAAAAGGCTGATGAGACTAAGCTGGTTGATTTTATTCTTGGCGATTCATCCAAGCAGTTTAGCATCAGCGCTAACTTGGATCCGAAATAGGAAAGCGCGCTCATCGAGTTCATCCGTGAGAATTGGGACATCTTTGTGTGGAAGCCTTCTCACATGCCATGTGTACCTACAGAACTCGTTGAGCACACTCTTAATGTCGATCCCAAGTTTAAACCGGTCAAGCAGTTTCTTCGCCGGTTCAATGAAGAAAGACGCAAGGCAATTGGTGAGGAGGTAGCCAGGCTCTTGGCGGCTGGATTTATCATTGAAGTATTTCATCCTGAATGGTTGGCTAATCCGGTGCTGGTACTTAAGAAGAACGACAATTGGCGTATGTGTGTGGACTACACAGATTTGAACGAGGCTTGTCCGGCAGATCCTTTTGTTCTCCCTCGTATTGATCAAATCATTGATGGTACGGCAGGTTGTGAGCGTTTGAGCTTTTTTGATGCATACTCTGGTTACCATCAGATAAAAATGCCAGTTAAGGACCAGGAGAAGACAGCTTTTATAACTCCTTTTGGAGCCTTCTACTATGTATTTGTGCCTTTTGGGCTCAAGAGTGCCCAGGCGAGTTATCAGCGTTGTGTGCAGAATTGTCTTCATAATCAGATCAGCTGCAATGTTCATGCTTATGTGGATGATATTGTGGTGAAATCCAGAAAGGAGGAGACATTGATAGGTGCTTTGAAGGAGACCTTTGATAACCTCTGGGTATATAAAATGATGCCTAATCCGGCCAAGTGTGTCTTTGGTGTACCGGCAGGTAAGCTCTTGGGCATTCTGGTGTCTAACAGGGGCATTGAAGCTAATCCGGAGAAAATCAAGGCCATAACTTCTTTGGCTAAACCGAAGTGTATGAATGATGTTCAACGCCTGGCAGGCCGGATTGTAGCCTTGAGCCGGTTTATCAGTCGCCTCAGGGAGAAGACCATCCCTTTGTATCAAATGTTGAAGAAGACAGATAACTTCGTCTGGAGTTACGCTGCCAATGAAGCGTTTGAGGACTTAAAGCGGCAGCGAGCTGAACCGCCTATCCTTGCTGCTCCTGTTGATAAGGATCCCTTGTTGTTATATGTGGCTGCTAATGCCCGGGCTGTCAGCGTGGCTATTGTGGTGGAGCGCAAGGAGGCTGGAAAGGAGTATCCGGTTCAATGGCCGATTTATTATATCAGTGAAGTACTTATTGAATCCAAGCAGAGGTACCCGCATTGGCAGAAGCTGGTGTATGGAGTTTTCATGGCAAGCCGGAAGCTTAAGCAATATTTCCAGGGTCATTCCATCACTGTGGTCAGTTCTGCTCCTTTGGGGGATATAATCCAGAACAGGGAAGCAACTGGCCGGGTTGCCAAGTGGGCTATTGAGCTTGGGCCTCACGAGCTAAAATATGTGCCTCGGACGGCGATCAAATCTCAGGCACTTGTGGAATTCATCAATGACTGGAGAGAGTTACAGGCGCCAGAAGAGAAGCCGGATCATACTTATTTGACTATTCATTTTGATGGGTCCAGGCAATTGGAGGGCTCGGGGGCTGGGGTTGTATTAACTTCCCCACGAGGTGATAAGTTTTGTTATGTTCTCCTTTTAATGTTCCCTTGCACTAACAATGCAGCTGAATATGAGGCTTTACTCCACGGTCTTCGGATGGCTAAGGAGATGAATTTAAGCCGGGTTAAGTGCTTCGGTGACTCGGACCTGGTGGCTCAACAAGTGTCTGGTACTTGGGATTCCAAGGACCCACTCATGGCAGCATATCGTCGAGAGGTGGATCTTGTTGCAGGTCACTTCAATGGTTATCAGATCGATCATGTGGACCGGCGGAAGAATGAAGCGGCGGACGCCTTAAGCTGTTTGGGTTCCCAACGTAAACCGGTTCCACCCAATGTATTCCTCGATGTGCTGCATAATCCGTCCTTCAAGTTCCCTACAGAGGAGGATTTGGCTGTTCCTGATCCGGAGGCTCAGTTGGTGGCGGCTCTTCATGTTATCCCGGATTGGACGTGTAACATCCCGGATGTAACTTGCCATATTTGTAACTCCGACTCTTGCCATTTTCGGCTATGTGTTATGATATTCCCTCCATGGTTGGGCTTCGTCTTCGTTTTTGTATTTTGTTCATATCATGCATTTCATATCATGTCATCATGTGCATCGCATTAGCATACGTTTTCGTCTCATGCATCCGAGCATTTTCCCCGTTGTCCGTTTTGCATTCCGGCACTCCCACCTCCTCCGGCGCATCCCTTTTGTTTTCTTTTCGTGAGCGGGTGTTGAACATTCTCGGAATGGACCGAGTCTTGTCAAGTGGCCTTGGTATACCACCGTAGACCACCTGTCAAGTTTCGTTCCATTTGGAGGTCGTTTGGTACTCCAACGGTTAACCGGGTAACTGCAAAGTCCTTTTGTGTGTTGCAGCAAAACCCCCCTCCAAACAGCCCAAAACCCATCTAAGTCACTTCCATGCTCTAGGTCGTTTGATCATGATCATGTGGGTGAAAACTGCACTCCATTTGGAGTCTCCTAGGTCCCTCTACCTATAAAAACACCTCTCCCTCCGAAATTCCGGACCAATTCCACCCTAACCCTAGTCTTCTTCCACTCCGCGCCGCCGGAAACGTCCGGTCCGGCCGGACGAAATCCCCGCCGCCGCGCCGGCAACCGGAGGCTGCCACATCAGCGCCCGGCCGCCTCCACCGCGCGAGCCCGCGAAGCCCACGCGCGGCCCCCGCGGC